>NC_073387.1:5746710-5956710 GCF_028641065.1 Leucoraja erinaceus
TGCCATGATGTGGCCGATAAGATGCTTTCTACGGTCCGATGGAGGAATATTGGTACATTTCCGAGACTTTGAGGAACTGGAGAGTGATAGTGTTGCATGTGACTGGGTCTTCAAGGTCATTGCAGGAATGGGTTTGTGTGATGCTGACTAGGTTGCTTCAGTGTGTCATGCAGACATATACCATCCAGCATCAACAAAAGCAGTGAATGCTTGAAGGAGCAGATCTCATGGTAATAAAATGGGTGGCTTTGTTCTGGAGCTTCTGAGTGGTGTTGGAAATGGGGCCCATCCAGTAAGTGGAGAATACTCCACTCACATTCGCATTAAGTCTTGTAGATTCACTTCATAACCCCATTCACACCAGGGCTCTCAAACTGGAAGAGAGACCCAGGTCAGGGTCTCACACAGCCATCCACCTGTGCAGGTGATGATGAGGTAGGGGCAGGATGTCACTTTCATCACCGAGTACACAAATGGAGGATAGTCAATAGACAATGGACAATAGACAATAGGCGCAGGAGTAGGCCATTTGGCCCTTCGAGCCAGCACCGCCATTCAATGTGATCATGGTTGATCATCCCCAATCAGTACCCCGTTCCTGCCTTCTCCCCATATCCCCTGGCTCTGCTATTTTTAAGAGCCCTATCTAGCTCTCTCTTGAAAGCATCCAGAGAACCTGCCTCCACCACCCTCTGAGGCAGAGAATTCCACAGTCTCACCACTCTGTGAGAAAAAGTGTTTCCTCGTCTCCATTCTAAATGGCTTGCTCCTTATTCTTAAACTGTGGCCCCTGGTTCAGGACTCCCCCAACATCGGGAACATGTTTCCTGCCTCTAGGGTGTCCAAGCCCTTAACAATCCTATATGTTTCAATGAGATTTCCTCTCATCCTTCTAAACTCCAGAGTGTACAAGCCCAGCTGCTCCATTCTCTCAGCATATGACAGTCCCGCCATCCCGGGAATTAACCTTGTAAACCTACGCTGCACTCCCTCAATAGCAAGAATGTCCTTCCTCAAATTAGGGGACCAAAACTGCACACATTACTCCAGGTGTGGTCTCACTAGGGCTCTGTATCTGCATTAAACTTCATCTGCCATGCATCTGCCCACTCCCCCCAACCTGTCCAAGTTACCCTGCATTCTCATAGCATTCTCGTCACAGTTCACACTGCCACCCAGCTTTGTGTCATCTGTAAATTTGCTAATGTTACTTTGAATCCCTTCATCCAAATCATTGATGTATATTGTAAATAGCTGGGAAGCAGTCAACTTGGCATCTGCTATGCTGATCCACCACCTTCCTAGTGGAAAGAAAGGCAACTCTTATCAGTCATTACAGTTTCTACCATGTTGGATGGCTGCCCTGATACAATAACAGCCTTGAACTGATATAGAAGGATTCAGGCCATTAGGTTAATGCTAATTCCTGGGGATCAGTGGCATTAGTCCCATTCCCATTCTTCCTACTTCCACTTATACCTGGAATTCATTCTCGCGATGATCAACTCCCTTTCATTCATTTTGCCCTTTGGCCTACAGTTAGGAGCAATTTATAATGGCCAATTAACCTACCTGCCCTTACTGCGCTGGGATGTGAAAGGAAGAAGAGCAGTTGGAGGAAAACCTTGAGTCACACTGAGATTGTACAAAGTCCACACAGCCAGAGGTCATAATTGAACCTGGGTCACTGGAGCTACAGTACGGGCTAACTGCTGCCCTGCTGTGCTATCTTTAACTCCACAAATTGTCAGACATATTTCTGAATGTAATGGATGTTTCAAATCTATATCCAATAAGTTCATGTATTGTTCATGACCAACAAAACAGAAAGACTGCAGATAAGGTTCGGAGCAGTAGGGCAGTGGGCACAAAGTCTTCCGTAGACCAAATGGGTTCAAAGGGATAAACACTCTGCAGTGTCACCAAGTAATTCCCTGCTGCTTTCTTGCTGAACTTTCCAATTTGGTGCATGCCCAGAGCAATAGAAGGCCATTAAACCTTTAGCTCAGTCTCAAGAGTAATGTGGAAGGTCCTGTTCATGCTTCAAAGTATTTTAAACCAACAAATGTCAATCAGCAACAGCAATTATCCTTTAATTGACCTCAGTATGCGGCCATTTAGACCTGGTCCTCAGAGGGAATACTTAAGCAGGTCAGATTTCTGCACCACTTTGGGACATGTTGTCACCTCAAGGAGATGGGCCATTTAAACACTGTGCCGCTAATAGCAACAACAGCAACTTTAACATATCAAACTAATCAAACGCAGGGGTGTATCAAATAAGATTCAAAACGCAGCTACAGATGGTGACTGACCAAGAACTTGGACATGGAGGTAGTGCTTTTGAAGGGAGGAAAGCGGAAGGAATAGGGATAGTGATTAGGGAAGGAATTCCTCATCTTTGGATTTGGCAGCTGAACGCACAGCTGCCAGTGGCAGAACGGTAATAGTCAGGAAAGAGCTTGATGCCAGAATAAATATCGCAGAGGTTTGCAAGGCTGGAGGAGGTTACAAGGGTGGTGGGAAATGAGGTCATTTGCAAACAAGGGTGAATGTTTTACGCCAATATGTTGCTTTTCTGGGTCTGCGACTAAATAAAAATCAAGAGTTGACTCCAAAGTTAGCAGAGGTCGGGACACAGGCAGAGTTAATCGTAGGATTGGGGTATTATGGAATCATACAGCATAGAAATGTGCACTTTCATGCGACCATAATGCCTGTCTAGGCAAATCCCATGTGTCTGCATTAGACCCACGTCCCTCTATGTCTTCTATCCAAGTACTTGTTCAAATAGACAATAGACAATAGGTGCAGGAGTAGGACATTCGGCCCTTCGAGCCAGCACCGCCATTCAATGTGATCATGGCTGATCATCCACAATCAGTACCCCGTTCCTGCCTTCTCCCCATACCCCCCTGACTCTGCTATCTTTAAGAGTCCTATCAAGCTCTCTCTTTAAAGTATCCAGAGAACCAGCCTCCACCGCCATCTGAGGCAGAGAATTCTACAGACTCACAACTCTCTGTGTGAAAAAGTGTTTCTTCATCTCCATTCTAAATGACTTACCCCTTATTCTTAAACTGTGGCCCCTGGTTCTGGACTTCCCCAACATCGGGAACATGTTTCATGCCTCTAGCGTGTCCAAACCCTTAATCATCTTATATGTTTCAATTAAATTCCCTCTCATCCTTCTAAATTCCAGAGTGTACAAGCCCAGCTGCTCCATTCTCTCAGCATATGACAGTTTCGCCATCCCGGGAATTAACCTGGTGAACCTATGCTGCACTCCCTCAATGTTGGATGAGGGGGACCCCATTGAAGGTTGAGGGGGAACCTCATTGAAACTTACAGAATAATGAAAGGCACAGAGTGGATGTGGAATGGTTGTTTCTACTGGTTGGAGAGTCTAGGACTACATGTCATAGCCTCAGAATTAAAGGGCACTCTTTAAGATCGGAGGTGAGGAGGAACTTCTTTAGTCAGAGGGTAGTTAATCTGTGGAACTCATTGCAACAAAGGGCTGTGGAGGCCAATTCAGTGGATGTTTTTAAGGCAGGGATAGACAAATTCTTGATTAGAATGGGTGTCAAGGGTTATGGGGAGAAGGCAGGAAAATGGGATTAGGAGGCAGAGATCAGCCATGGTTGAATGGTGGAGTAGACTTGATGGGCCAAATGGCCTAATCCTACTCCTATAACTTGTGAACTTGCCTCTTAAATGTTACAGTTATACCTTCTGAACCTTCTGAATTTTGTAGTCGGCAGGGCAGTACTCTGCATATCGCCAACTTGGACAATTTAACATTTTTATCAAACCAATTAAACAAGCCAATTAACCTACAAACCTGTACGTCTTTGGAGTGTGGGAGGAAAGCGAAGTTCTCGGAGAAAATTCACGCAGATCACGGGGAGAACGTACAAACTCCGTACAGGCAGCACCTGTAGTCGGGATTGAACCCAAGTCTCTGCCTCTAGTACCTCCTCTGTCAGCTCGTTCCAGATATCCACCAACCTGGATGACAAAACCCACAACTCAGAATTCCTTTTTAAATTTCTCCCCTCTCACCATGCCCTCTCCCTCTAGACTATGCTGGGCCCGGAGAAAGATGCTGGTGATTTACCTAACCTATGACCCTCGTAATATTGTAAACCTCAACAAGGTAATACTGTAAACTTCAGCTTCCTCTACTCTAGTGAGAATAAACACAGCCTATCCAATCTCTAGATGGTTTTGGCTGGTTTGGGGTTCACAGTGTAGAAGAATGGGGTCAAGTTGGTATAGTTATGGAGCAGCTGTGTTGAGCATGCTCACAGTATTAGCCATGACAGAGTTGTGGAGCTAACTTAGAGTCAATGGACCAGGACCACAGCTACTCCTGGGATATAACCTCAATGACTTAACTTCCGAAGTCATACCATCATAAAATTATACAACCAAGAAACAGCATATTTAACAGCTGTTCACTTTCTTTAGTTTAGTTTAGAGATACAGTGCAGAAACAGGCCCTTCAGCCCACCGAGTCTGCACCGACCAGCGATCCCCGCACATTAACACTCTCCTACACACACACTATGGACAATTTACACTTGTACCAAACCAATTAGCCTACAATTAGCTGTGCGTCTTTGGAGTGTGGGAGGAAACCGACGATCTCAGAGAAAACACACGCAGGTCAATGGGAGAACGTGCAAACTCCGTACAGACAGCACCCTTAGTCGGGATTGCCCAATGTCGCTAAAATGAGAGAGCTCACTGCATACCCCACCAATCTTGCCATGTGCAATATTATAAGAAGTCTGGTGGCACAAGAAACTTCAGATGCTGGAACCTTGAACAGTTGGAGGAATTCAACAGGTCGGGTAGCATCCATAATAATAATACATTTTATTTGTATAGCGCTTTTCAAGGACTCAAAGTCGCTTTACATGGTGAGTCAAGAACAAAACAAAATAGAGCAGTAAGACAGAGATGCAAAGGGGAGGGGGACATGGGACTAAGGGCATACAGAGGTGAAGAGATGGGTCTTGAGGCAGGACTGGAAGATGGTGAGGGACTCAGAAGTTCGGATCAATTGTGGGAGGGAGTTCCAGAGCCTGGGAGCTGCCCTGGAGAAGGCTCTGTCTCTAAAAGTGCAGAGTTTGGATTTCAGAATGGAGAGGAGACCGGCTGAAATGGATCTGAGGGTCCGTGAGGGTTGGTAGGGGGAGAGGAGGTCAATGAGATAAGGGGGGGCCAAGTGGTTGAGTGCTTTGTAGGTGAGGACCAGGATTTTGTAGATGATCTGGTGGGAAATGGGAAGCCAGTGAAGTTCTTTGAGGACTGGGGTGATGTGGTGCCAGGGTTTGGTGTGGGTAATGAGTCGGGCGGCTGCATTCTGGACCAGTTGGAGTCGGTTGATTTTGCTGGAATTAATGCCAAAGAGAAGAGAGTTACAGTAGTCCAGTCGGGAGGAGATGAAGGCAGGATGAGTCTTTCAGCAGGGGGGTGTGAGAGAGGGTCTGATTTTGGCAACGTTGCAGAAGTGAAAAAATGATGTTTTGACAACATGGCGGATGTGAGGCTCAAGGGAGAGGGTTGAGTCAAAGATCACGCCAAGGTTGCGGGCCTGACGAGATGGGGAGACAGTGGTGCCGTCAATAGTGAGAGTGAGGTTGTTAATTTTGGTAAGTGTTGTGTTACTGTTTAATTTAAGGAAGTTGAGTTGCATCCAAGATTTGATGGAGGGTCTCTACCCAAACCATTGTCTGAATGTTCCCTTTACTGATGCTGCCTGAATCGCTGAGTTCCTCCAGAGCTTTGAGTTTTATTACAGGGAGTAAAAGAAATGAAGTGGATTGTGTTCTAACAGAGGTAGACTAAGCAGAAGGAAAATGTTTTTAGCTCCCTTCAATAATTTGTGTTAAATTCAATGTGCTTGCATTTGTGTGGTGAGGTTAATAGTCTACCCAAAGCTATTCCCAACATATATGATTGTAATCATTGGTGCTGCAACATTACAGTGCATGACTGGAAGCTTCAGAAAGAAGGAGGTGACCTCTGGAGACTTGACGTTTCCTGGTTGTGCAGGCAGTCTACACGTTAACATGCACCATGCAAAATGCCATTTCATGTACATTTGTCATCTGATAAACAAATGCCATCAGCATCCAGAGTATACAGAATGTTATACCATTTAAAACCCCCCACTAACGGCACATGAAATGCTGTGTTTATTTCCAATATACTGCTAAAAGATTCTTGCTAACATTGTGATCATCAGTCTCATTCTCTTCGTAATATTCACTATTATGACTGTTTTCCAGGGTCCCAGGGACATCCAGTTCCTGTCTGGTCGTTCTATGAGAAGCACCAACACAGAGAGAGAGAAAGAGAGAGAGAAAAAGAGCTACTTTGGCAATATAACAATGTTTTTTTTATCATGCCAATAAAGTTTTTAAATTGAAATTGAAAATTGAGAGACAGTGGGAGAGAGAGAAAGAGAGAGAGAAAGAGAGAGAGAGAAGAGGGGGAGAGAGAGAGAGAGAGAGAGAGGGAGGGAGGGAGAGAGGGAGGGAGAGAGAGGGAGAGATGGGGGGGGGGAGAGGGGGAGGGAGAGGGGGAGAGGGAGAGTGAGAGGAGGGGAGGGGCAGAGGGGGAGAGAGGAGGGAGAGGGAGGGGGGGGAGAGGGGAGAGGGGGAGAGGAGGAGGGGGAGAGGGGGGAGGAGGGGGGGAAGGGGGGGGGGGGGGGGGGGGGGGGGGGGGGGGGGGGGGGGGGGGGGGGGGGAGGGGGAGGGGGAGGGGGGGGGAGGGGGGGGAGGGGAGGGGGAGGGAGAGGGGGGGGGGGAGAGGGAGAGGGAGGGGAGGAGGGGGGGGGGGGGGGGGAGGAGGGGGAGGGGGGGGGGGGGGGAGGGGGGGGGGGGGGGGGAGAGGGAGAGGGAGAGTATTACCACAGCAAAGGAGATGACATCATAAGTATTTGCTAGTTGGCTCTTATTGTGGCACATGTTATGGGAATGAGCCAGACTGCATTAAAGAAAGACCTGTATTAAAAGTACAGACCAATTAACTACCATTAGGAGTGTTCTGTACAATTCTGTTGGGCTCCGCTGGGAACGCATTTATTCCTGACTTCCATGACACTGACCTAAGTGGAGGAAGAGCAGATGACTTTTCCTTGTATATTTAGCCTGGTCTATTCCATTTATTTCATGCAGTGTTCCCTGCGCTAACTCCCGAGGCTCTGCAGTTGGTAATGCTCCAACTGCATGCCTGCAGAAACACGACTCCAGACGATTAACTTTCCAGACAAGTGTGCACTGGGCTACTCACTGGCCAAAGGCAAAGCGTGCACAACCTCGTCTAATACCCCATTGTGCAGAGCTGAGAATAACGGGACAGAAATCAAAATTGGTAATCCTGGGTAATATTCCCCCTTTCTTTCAAACTCAAAGGCGCTGACGCCAGCTGAAACGGCCCAGCACCAGCACCGGTCAGAATGAGCTAACACAGAGCAGGAAAGGAATGAAGCCCCACAAAGCTTTCTGAATGCGACTGCACCACCAATTGGGCTGGGCATTCAGGAGACAAGCCCTCCTCTTGAGGGGTCTAGAGCCATAAAAACTGAAACTTGTGCCGTTGCAACATTAGCGGCGCTGCAAATAAAACACAGGCAATATGAAGTGTCGAACATTGCTCGCAGTGCCCAGGTGAAAGTCTCTATTCTCCCTTGAATGCCTGACATCTGTAAAAGGAATGAAGTAAAATGCACTCAGGCATTCTCAGCCCATTTCCTAATAGGTACAAATCCATATAACTGCCCATAACTCAATATTAATTGGCACTAAATTGGCAGTGTTACCCAACGAGCCTGCAAGAATGGTAGGTGTGGGAAATAGAACTGTCAGTGAGGAGGTGCATTAGGGGGCTGCTGTTCTGAGACTGTGTTTTACCCATATTATTTCATGTCCCATCCCTGGCAATCTTGCCCGATAACAGGAAATTTATGGGAGATCAAGAGAAAAACACATCCATATTTAATCTCTATGCGCCAGATCCCAGTTTAGCACTTTGGAAATGTGAGTATTAAAACCTAGCCAGCTAAAATATTTAAAGGGAAAGTACGGCTAACAACTATCAAAGTAATAGGCTGCCAAGTACACATAGATTGGAAACCACAGCTGCAATAGAGGATGGATACGAGTTGTATCAGCGCTAAGAACTTAGGCTGTGTTATGGAAAGTGAGATATTAATCTCTAGATTCCAGTTAAATCTCTAAGGACTAGTTAGTTGTGGAGAAATCTAGTAAATAGCAGTCCTCCGTAGTAAAAGCAGTCCGCGGAAGTGTGAAACAATATATTTGGAGAGGTCATACAAGGTTGTGTTAAGAAATTCAGAGAAACAGAGCGTACATGCCCACAGTTTGCTAACGAATAAAGGCAGGTATGTTTGGTGGTTAAGAGGTCATATATGAGGCTTTGGTCCATTTGTCATGTCACAGTGTGTCAGAGGTGACAAGCTCAAACTTTGTAATACACTTAGGATAGACACAAAATGCTGGAGTAACTCAATGGGTCAGGCAGCATCTCTAGAGAAAAGGAATAGATGAAGTTTTGGGTCCTGACACTTCATCAGACTCCAATACACTTTATAATACACAGTTGCAATACAATTGTTAGACCACAACTTGAATACAATGTACAAATCAGGTCACCATGTTATAAAATGTAGGGTGTGGCTTAACGAGGGAGTTAGTGATGTTAACAGGGAAGAGTGGTCATAAGGTTATGTGATAGGACAGAATTAGGCCATTCAGCCCATCAAGTCAACTGCCATTCAATCATGGCTGATCAATCTCTCCATCCTAACCCCATTATCTTGCCTTCTCCCCATAAACCCTGACCCCCAAACATATCAAGAAAGAAGGGCTAGACCAGTCTGAGATTAGATTAGATTAGATTCAATTTTATTGTCATTGCACTTTTCAGTGCAACAAAATGGTTTAGCGTGCAGTCATAACATAGAATAAATAACAAAACGCACAGTTAACACAGTTTAACATCCGCCATAGTGAGTGCACCAGGCATCTCCTCACTGTGATGGAAGGCAAAAAGTCCCAAAGTCATTGTCTCTTCCCTCCTTGCTCTCCCTCTGCGCTGAGGCGATCCAGGCCTCCGATGTTGTGACCCCGCCGGGTGATGGTGATCAAGTCCCACGGTTGAATCCGAGCTCCGTAAACGGGCCAGCTCAAACTCCGCAGCCCGGGGCGGTCGAGGCTGACGAAGCTGCCGCCCTCCAGTCCAGCGGGCAAAGCTGTTATTGCGGGATCTCCGGAAAAACAGGTCACCAACCTGTGACCTGCGAGCTCACGACAATGTCGTCTACTGGCCTGCGGCCAAGCCTCCGAGGCTCCAAAGTCGGGTCGGAAGTCGGGTCGCAACGCCACCACAGCCCCGAAGTCGGCCAGCCTCGCGTTGGTAAGTCCTGGCTGGCTCTGCCTCCGGAGCCTCGAGGTCGGTCCCAGTTGGAGGCCGCCAGCTCCGCGATTAGGCCTCAGCGCAGACGGAGACGGGGGATACGGCAAGAAAGGTTGCATCCCCCCCGAAGGAAGAGTCAAAAAACATGTTTCACCCACCCCTCCACACACATACACAACTAAATAAACCGAAATAAACTGTAACAACAGGACAAAAGAAGACAAAAAAAGAAAAGACAAACGGACTGCAGGCGAGCCGGATCTGCAAGGCAGCGCCGCCACTTCCAGAGACTAATATATGTGAGGCATAAGGCATGCTCAGCACAATCAAAATAAACCAAAATAAACTGTAACAACGGACAAAAGAAAACAAAAAAAGAAAAGACAAACGGACTGCAAGCGAGCCGGATCTGCAAAGCAGCGCCGCCACTTCCAGAGACTAATATATGTGAGGCATAAGGCATGCTCAGCGCAATCAAATGTACTGTACTCACTGCTCCTGATGTGGCCTCCTTTGCATCAGTGTGACCAAGCATAGACTAGTCAGCTGTTTGGCCAAATACTTGTGCTCGGCCTGCTTGATCTCCCAGTTGCTAACCATTTTAACTCCCCTTCCCATTGCCACACATAGCCCTGGGCCTTCTCCACTGCCAGAATGAGACCTCATGCAAACTGGGGAAGAGCACCTCATGCTTTGCTTGGGTAGTTTAAAACCCAATGGTATGAACATTGAATTCTCCAATTTTAAGTGACTAACCAACAACAACCCTTTCCTCTTCCACCAATAGTCCTTCCTCTTGATTTACATTTCATGCCTCCTCACCTTTTGTCCTTATCTCACAGCCCTTTGCCTTCTTCCCATCTCTGGTCTGTGTCCATCCATCTGCCAGTCAAACCACCTTACCTGCATCCACCCATTATTTGCCAGACTTTATCCTGTGCCCCCACCTCTCTTCCAGCTGTGTTCCCCTACTTGAGTGTTTGACAGCACTGGGGCTTGTCTTCGCTGAGGTTTAGATGAATGAGGGGTAACCTCATTGAAACATACTAAATAATGAAAAACTTGGATAGAGTGGATGTGGAGAGGATGTTTCCACTAGCGGGAGAGTTTAGGCCTAGAGGTTACAGCCTCAAAATTAAAGGATGTTCTTTTAGGAAGGAGATGAGGAGGAATTTCTTTGGTTGGTGGTGAATCTGAGGAATTATTTGCCAAAGAAGGCTGTGGAGGCCTTCAATGGATATATTTAAGGGAGAGATAGATAGATTCTTGATTAGTATGGGTGTCAGAGTTTATGGGGAATAGGCAGGAGACTGGGGCTGGGAGGGAGAGATAGATCAGCCATAATTGAATGGTGGAGTAGACTTGATGGGGCTAATGGCCTAATGCCCCTGTCCCACTTAGGAAACCTGAACGGAAACCTCTGGAGACTTTGCGCCCCACCCAAGGTTTCCGTGCGGTTCCCAGAGCTTTTGTCAGTCTCCCTACCTGCTTCCACTACTTGGAACCTCCGGCAACCACCTGCAACCTCCGGGAACCGCACGGAAACCTTGGGTTGGGCTCAAAGTCTCCAGAGCTTTCCGTTCAGGTTTCCTAAGTGGGACAGGTGCTTAATTCTGCTCCTATCACTTTCCATTCTCTGATCTTATAGTCAGTCTGAAGAAGGGTACTGACCCGAAACATTGCATATCCGTGTTCTCCAGAGATGCTGCCTGGCCCACTGAGTTACTCCAGAACTTTGCATTTGTTTTGTAATCCCGCAGCTGCAGTTCCTTGTGTCTACCGAAAACAAAATGTGTCCAGCTTGTTCGAGGGTACTACTCTAAATGCCCTTGTGCATAGTAATATACATGAACCATCGTATGCCACACATCATTACATATACTACATTTCTACCCTTTTTTGGGAAAAAAAAGTACATCAACCAATTCACAAATTTAACCAAGTCATCGGTCACTCAGTATCCTTCAGGGCAGTACTGAAGCCACAGGTCAGATAGAGCTGCTGTTATGAGAGTATCATCCACATCATTAGTGTTTTATCATAAATCTTTTTTTGGCCTTCCATCACAGCGATGTGATGGATGATTATGTAAATTATGTTGTGTCTTGGGTCTATTTGTTTGTAATGTATGGCAATTCACAAATGTAACCAAGTCATTTCGTTTGGACCTCAAGGGGTCCAAATGACAACTAAATTGATTCTTGAATCTTGAATCTTGAATCTTGAATCTCTCTTAAATCTTATCAGAAATATTGTGGTGGAACAATAATGTCGCATCTTCAGTCCTACATTCTTCATCAATAATCTGGTGGCGTTACTAGAGCTACTGCAAAGCAGCGCCAGAGACCCGCGTTTGATCCTGACTACTGGTGCTGTCTGTATGAGTTTGTACGTTCTCCCCGTGACCTGCGTGGGTTTTTCTCGGAGATCTTCGGTTTCCTCCCACACTCCAAAGACGTACAGGTTTGTAGGTTAATTGGCTTGGGTATAAATGTAAAAATATCCCTGGTGTGTGTAGGGTAGTGTTAATGTGCAGGGGTCGCTGGTCGGTGCGGACTTGGTGGGCTGACGGGCTTGTTTCCACGCTATATCTCTGAACTAAACTAAAATTAAAAATCTCCAAATCGTTCACCAACCCCAATGGGATCATTTTTAGAATAATTCACCTCCACTATTTCTCACCTTTTCGCCAGCTCACTTCAGTAAACAATTGTTATTATTATGTGGACTGCACCTTATCTCCGTGATGTACATTTATACACCTTACCTTCACATTTAGGCAGAAGGACAATGATGTTTCCTGCTGCTATTTAATCAAATTCCTATGACAAGTTTGTTCAATGCTTCCTTAACTGTGCAAATTGTTTTTCCTGCTCCCTCAATTAAATCTGGGTGATATGAAGAATTTAAATAAAGCTCTATTTCATTATTCTTCACAGATAGTTCAAACAATCGAAAAATCCTATAATGACTTATTTTAGGAAACTATCCTGAGCATAGTTTAGCTTAGTTTAGAAATAGAGTGCAGAAACAGCCCCTTTGGCCCACCGTCATTAGGTCAAAGGTCATAAGGACTAGTTGAATTAGGCTATTCGGAACATCGTCTACTCCACCATTCAATCATGGCTGATCTATCTCTCCATCCAAACCCCATTCTCCTGTCTTGTCCCCACAACCCCTGACACATGTACTAATCAAGAGTCTATCTATCTCTGCTTTAAAGTATATCCACTGACTTGGCCGCCACCGTCTTCTGTGCAAAGAATTCAACAGATCCACCACCCTCTGATTTCAACAGATCCATCTCCTTCCTAAAAGAACCTCCTTTAATTCTGAGGCTATGACCTCTAGTCCTAGACTCTCCCACTAGTGGAAGCATCCTCTCCACATCCACTTTATCCAAGCTTTTCACTATTCTGTAGGTCCACGCTCATTCTTCTAAACTCCAGAAAGTACAGGTCCACTGCCAACAAAAACTCATCATAGGTTAAT
This sequence comes from Leucoraja erinaceus, assembly GCF_028641065.1. Taxonomy (NCBI): domain Eukaryota; kingdom Metazoa; phylum Chordata; class Chondrichthyes; order Rajiformes; family Rajidae; genus Leucoraja; species Leucoraja erinaceus. Next base: position 5,759,656 of record NC_073387.1, read on the forward strand.
ATACTCATTCCTGGAATCATTCTTATAAACCTCCTCTGGACCCTCTCCAGAGCCAGCACATCCTTCCTCAGAGATGGTGCCCAAAATTGCTCACAATACTCCAAAAGCTGCCTTACCAGGGCCTTATAGTGCATCAATATGACACCCCTGTTTTTGTATACAAACACTCTTGAAATAAATGCTAGCATTGAGTTTGATTCGACTTGCAGATTAACCTTTGGGAAATCCTCAGCACTCCCAAGACCCTATGTGCCTCCGATTTCTGGATTCTCACCCCATTTAGAAAATAGTCCATGCCTTTATTCCTACTACCCAAGTACATAACTCCACAATTTGCTACACTATATTCCATATGTCACTTCTCTGCCCACACTCGCAACCTGTCCAAGTCCTTCTGCAGAGTCCCTCCTTGCTCTACACTACCTGCCCCACCACCTATTTTTATATCATCCGCAAACTTGGCCACAAAGCCTTCAATCCCCTCGTCCAAATCATTAATATACAAGGTGAAGAAAAGTGGCCCCAGCACCGACCCCTGCGGAACTCCACGAGTCACTGGCAGCCAACCAGAAAAAGCCTCCTTTATTGCCACTCTTTGTCTTCTGCCATCCAGCCAATCTGCTATCCATGCAAGTATCTGCCCTTTAATATCATGGGCTCTCATCTTCCAAAGCAGCCTAACGTGTTATACCTTATTCGAGAGTCCGTGCAAACCAGCGATCCCCACACATTAACACTACTCTACACACACTAGGGACATTTACATTTATACTAAGGCAATTAACCTACAAACCTGTACGTTTTTGGAGTGTCGGAGGAAACCGAAGATCTCAGAGAAAAACCCACACAGGTCATGGGAGGAACATACACACTCCGTACAGACAGCACCCGTAGTCAGGATTGAACCCGGTTCTCTGGTGCTGTTAGGCAGTAGATCTACTCCTAAGCCAATGTGCCAAACGTAGTTAGATCTTAATTCCTCCATCATGTTTTGCAGTGGTGTTCCCGTTTGCTTTCTTTTTCGAACTGCTTTGAATAGAAGTCAAATAATACTAAAACCTAGCTACAAAGGACGCTGGAAAGACCTTCCTTTATAAGGTTACATGTGATGATGTTTGCTGATGATGCACAATGTTCAGCTCTATTTGCAACTCCTCAGCAAATAAAGCACCCCATTTTTGAATGCTCCACTCAATGTCACAGACACAATGTTGAGACAGCTAGTCACCTCTCTGCTCTTGATTCTGCCACTATCAAAGCAGCAGAAGGCAACTCAGAGAGACCAGGGGGAGCTTGTGGCCAGTAACAGGAGAATAATCTTCACAAGGTGAACTTGCAAAATCATCTGACTTCACATACCATTTTAGTGGTTCCCTTTGTGATATTGCAAGGACTACTTTGTTATATCACAAGGATTACTTTGCTTGCCCGCGTAGCAACACGCATATGTGGGAATGATGTAATATGGGCAGGGCACCCTGGTTCCAGATGGACGTGAGAAATAAACAGCCTTGAAATAAACAGCCTCAGCTTCAAACCCCTAAATACGTGTACTTGTGGTCATTCCAGAGCCATAACAATGGTATAACAGATATCAGACCACGAAGTACAACATGGTGGCAGCGGTTTGTGTGATTTAGCCCTAGAAAGAGAGAAAAAAGAAAGCCCTAGAAAAATGGACTCTTTCCAGCTCAGTAAAGAATGCCAGGAATGTACCTCGACAGGGCCACCACACATGTAAGTACCTGGTTGGACATCAGCGCCGAGCTACCGACGGGACACTGGAAGCAGATGAGGGTGGTGAGTGAAGACCCACATCGCGCCCCAGCCCTGTGCAGGCCCGAGTTCGGAAGGCGGAGTGACCATACGCACACGAAGGCACGGCGACCGGAGAGACCGGCCACACACGGGGGCGCGGCGACTGGTGAGACCGAACGCTCATGGAGAGAAGCAAGTCGCTGCAGAACCAGTGTATGGACAACGGTCTCGAGATAAGCAGAAGGCTGTTCGAGTTAAGCCGTACTGAAAACGACTGTTACCAAGGAAGACATAAACAAGGGACCTTGGAAATCTCAAATTTAATGATGTTTTGAATTCTAACTTAATAAAATGTACTGAAGTATGATTGTCTACCGAAGAAACTTAAAGGACCCCTAAAATTGCACAAGCCGTGTGTGGAACAGAAAAAATAATAATTTGTGTGTGAGTCTGGACCAGCGGTGTAACAGAGCCCGGACCAGCGGTGTAACAGAGCCCAGACCAGCGGTGTAACAGAGCCCAGACCAGCGGTGTAACAGAGCCCAGACCAGTGGTGTAACAGAGCCCAGACCACAGGTGTAACAGAGCCCGGACCACAGGTGTAACAGAGCCCAGACCACAGGTGTAACAGAGCCCGGACCACAGGTGTAACAGAGCCCGGACCAGCAGTGTAACAGAGCCCAGACCAGTGGTGTAACAGAGCCCGGACAAGTGGTGTAACAGAGCCCAGACCAGTGGTGTAACAGAGCCCAGACCAGTGGTGTAACAGAGCCCAGACCAGTGGTGTAACAGAGCCCAGACCAGTGGTGTAACAGAGCCCAGACCAGTGGTGTAACAGAGCCAAGACCAGTGGTGTAACAGAGCCCAGACCAGTGGTGCATCAAGCAAGAAGGCAGAGGCAGAGCCAGTGGTACAAACGGTGAAATCCCGGATCAGAAGTGTAACAGAGCCAGTGTAGCAGCAGGTTAACTACACCGTATTACACCGTACTACACCATACTACACCGATTGATTCCAAGTTACTGTCACAACATCAAGATGATGTTTGGAAGACTGATTCGGACACCTCTACCCACTAATCTTGATATGGACAAGACATATCTAGGGCAGAGGAACTTTTTATTTCATGTAAGACAAGGGGGATGTTGTGATATTGCAAGGACTACTTTGTTTGCCTGCGTAGAAACATGTATATGTGGGAATGACGTAATATGGGCGGGCACCCTGGTTCCAGCTGGCCGTGAAATAAGCCTTGATTTATGCTCCGTTTCAAACCTCTAAATACGTGTACTTGTGGTCATTCCAGAGTGATAACAATGGCATAACAGATACCTGACCACGAAGTACAACAGTTCCTTCTCTCTCTCTTTAGTTTTAGTTTGTTTTAAATTAGAGTTGCAGCGTGGAAACAAGCCCGTCAGCCCACCGAGCCTGCGCCGACCAGTGATCCCCACACATTCACGCTATCCCACACACGCTAGGGAGAATTTTTACATTTACCAAGCCAATTTACCTACAAACCTGTACGTCTTTGGAGTGCTGGACAAAACTGAAGATCTCCGAGAAAACCCACGCGGTCATAGGGACAGTGCGTACAAACTCCGTACAGACATCAGCACCTGTAGTCAAGATCGAACCCGGGTCTCTGGCACCACAAGCGGTGTAAGGCGGCAACTCTACCGCTGCGCCACCTTGTCGCCCGATCACTGGACATCTTAGCAAGGTTCAGTTTTTGTCAGATAAGCAGTTGGATTCTCGTGCCCATGATGTGTCTAATTACTGCCTCAGCTCCTATTAGAAGCACAAAAATGCTGGAGAAACTCAGCGGGTGCAGCAGCATCTATGGAGCAAAGGAGATAGGCAATGTTTTGGGCCAAAACTCTTCTTCGCTCCATAGATGTGGCTGCTCCAGCATTTTTGTGTACCTTAGATTTTCCAGCATCTGCAGTTCCTTCTTAAACTCCTATTAGAAACACCCCGTGCAAGGTTCAGCAAATGGCTAATATCATAATTCACCACAAAATAACTGTGTTCTGTGGCTTTTCCAACAGGTTCCTTCCCTGCTCTTTTCCTCACAGCAAGAATTAGCCATTTTGAATAGTTGATGAAATAGAGTCCCAATTGTGGCAGGGTCAAGGGTCAAGTAGAACTCAAATGCTGGATAACCCCTGGAAATGGTGGGAGTTCAGGAATGTTTCCTGATTTTCTGGCTGTGGTGATGGCCTTGATTTCTTCTTTAACTGGCTGCACCCGTTTTCATCTGCTGGCGGACCGAAGTAAATCATTTCCTTCTGCACAAAAGCATTTTTTTTTTACAGCTTGGCATTAAAGTTGCTAAATGCTTCCTCAAGTATACAAAGGTTTTCTTCATTCCTGGTGATTACAATTAGGATGTCACACTGATTGCCCCACAGCTTCTTATCAACACTCGCTTGGAATAGTTTAGATACTGATTTTATCCCACACAAACGTACTTATATAGTTCAACCTCTTGCGGGTGTTAATTGTTCAGTAGTATTGGCTCTCTCTGCCCACATTAACCTGGACATTGGCATGAAACAAGCGCCTAATTCACTGAAGACCTTCTCCGCTGCGTATTTAATGTTCTAACCTTGGGGCAGAGCATAATGTTCATCATCCATCGATCTATTAAGGGTCTGTTTATAATTTGTGTGGAGCCAGGCAGTCTTATCTGCCTTAGGCATCACAGTATAGATGTTACACAGAAAAGTGGAGAAACTCACACATCTATGGAGCATGGTACTTTTCACCGAATACCTTGTGTTTCAGCCCCGTTGCCTTTGTTTTGCTGTCTTTAATCAGCTTTAGAGCACATCCAGGCTGAGGAGGAGTATAGCTGTTGGTGATGACAGACGTGAGGACTTTGCGCCGATAGGAGAGGGAGGTCCGGGTTTGTAAGGCCTCCAACGCCACACTGAAGGGGTGCTGGCTGATGAAGACTGAGTAGTGCGCCGATAGGAGAGGGACACAGAGAGGGACGTCGGGTTGGCGTGCCGAGCCGGTCAAGGGCGACAAAGGAGGCCCTGCAGCATCCTGAGGCTTACCTGGATCGGGCGCCACTCCAGTACATCGATCCCGTGGACCGGACTATGGGCTTTTGTGTTGCAAACGGCGCCAAGATGTGGCGACTGTGCATTTGTGGGCTGTGCAAAAGAAATTGACTGTGCTGGGAATACATGACAATGAAGACACATTGAAGCAGTCTAGGTTTACATTAGGTCAGTCTGGCATATGTCAGCATGGTGCACGGTAATGGCCAGGTGTAGTTCCTTAAACATATTGTCACATTGCTAATGCGGAGACACCCTCAAATATTGCACAACAAAGGGAAATGGGATGGGATTTCACATGAGACATGCGCACACACTATCTATTACACAGGACCATCGACCAGGAGAAAGTGGTTCCGTATTGGAATCAGTATGGGACCCGGCACAATCACTATACTACCTTGAGGAGGAAATGTGGTTAATCTACTCTCCATAATCTACTCAGGAAGTAGGGGCGCTGATGTGCCGTCTTTATAATTGCATCAGTATGCTGGGACCAGGAGAGATCTTTGTAAGTATACATGCCCAGGAATTTGAAGTTAAAGAGAGCTAAATCAGCAGAGTCTGTCTCAGGGACATGGCTGAGATCATTAGGATGGCTAAATATTTAACCCCTCTCATAATCCATTTCTGTCTCATTAGACAAACTCTCCTAATTTCCATGCTGCAGATGGTTGCAGTGTGCATTTCCCCATCTCCCATCTCTCTCTACGCTCTTCCCTCACCCCCCCCCCCCCCCCCCCACCTCCTCCCCAACTCACCTGCACTTCAATCCCTCCTCCATGTCCTCTCCTGTAACTTAGCCTTTTCTCCTTGCAGATACCAAGAAATGGCAGTGCAACTAAAAGAGGGTGAAAAGGAATACTCTTTGACTCTCAAATTAACACTTGCATCCATTCCATCAGCCCACATAGAGGAGTTCACAACATACTGCACAGAGACCCACAATCCCGTTTATATCAATTTTTGGAAACAGTCAAAAACTTCAAATTCCTGGGCGTGCACATTTCCAAAGATCTCTCCTGGTCCCAGCACACTGATGCAATTATAAAGAAGGCACATCAGCGCCCCTACTTCCTAAGAAGATTATGGAGAGTCGGTATGCCAAGGAGGATTCTCTTGGACTTCTACAGGTGCACAGTAGAGAGCATACTGACCGGTTGCATCGTGGCCTTGGTTCCGCAACTTGAATGTCCTGGAGCGGAAAAGACTGCAGAAAGTTGTGACCACTGCCCAGTCCATCATCGGCTCTGACCTCCCCACCATCGAAGGGATCTATCGCAGTCACTGTTTCAAAAATCCATCCTGGCCACACACTCATCTCACCGTTGCCATCGGGAAGAAGGTACAAAAGCCTGAGATCTGTAACGTCCAGGTTCAGGAACAGTTTCCCCACAGCCATCAGGCTATTAAACACAACATCAAATAAGCTCTGAATAATCACAGTCTGTTATTATTATTGCACTATATCTATTTATTGTGTATGTATGGTCTATGGACACACTGAACTTTTATTTATCATTTTGTATTATCTATCTATCTATATATCTATAAAATTCTGGGGCCATCCGACCGACTGCCGACCGGCGCCCTTCCTGCCTTTCGATTCGTGCCCGATACTCGCAGATGTCCAATCGGAATGGCCGATGCTCGCAGATGTCCAATCGGAATGGATTCATTTGCATGTACGGCTGCCGGCTGCATTTCTTCCTTTGATTCATTGCCACGCCCAATCCAGATGCTCAATCTCCGAGATATTTTCCATTTCGGTAGAGATTTCGCTTTTCTTTCTAAGTATCCGCTCCTCATTTCATTTCATCATGTTGAAGTACATGTTTTTAATCAAATGAATATCTCCTCCCCCCCCCCCCCCCCCCCACCCACCCCCAAGTATTTCAAAAATAAACAGGCTCCATTTACAGTGTTTAAGAGGGAACTGCAGTTGCTGGAGAATCGAAGGTTACACAAAAAAGCTGGAGAAACTCAGCGGGTGCAGCAGCATCTATGGAGCGAAGGAAATAGGCAACGTTTCGGGCCGAAACCCTTCTTCAGACTGATCGGGGACGGGGGTGGGCGTGGACAAGAAAGGGAAAAGGAGGAGGAGCCCGAAGGCTGGGGGATGGGAGGAGACAGCAGGGGGGCTGAGGAAGGGGAGGAGACAGCAAGGACTAACAAAATTGGGAGAATTCGATGTTCATGCCCCCGGGATGCAGACTCCCCAAACGGAATATGAGGTGCTGTTCCTCCAATTTCCGGTGCTGCTCGCTGTGGCCATGGAGGAGACCCAGGACAGAGAGGTCGGAGACGGAGTGGGAGGGGGAGTTGAAGTGCTGAGCCACCGGGAGGTCAGCTTGGTTATTGCGGACCGAGCGGAGGTGTTCGGCGAAACGATCGCCCAACCTCCGCTTGGTCTCACCGATATAGATCTGCTGACATCTAGAGCAGCGGACGCAATAGATGAGGTTGGAAGAGATGCAGGTAAACCTCTGTCGCACCTGGAACGATTGCTTGGGTCCTTGAACGGAGTCGAGGGGGGAGGTAAAGGGGCAAGTGTTGCATCTCTTGCGGTTGCAAGGGAAAGTGCCCGGGGAGGGGGTGGTACGAGAGGGAAGGGAAGAATTGACAAGGGAGTTATGGAGGGAGCGGTCTTTGCGGAAGGCAGATATGGGGGGAGATGGGAAGATGTGGCGAGTGGTGGGGTCACGTTGGACACAAAAAAGCTGGAGAAACTCAGCGGGTGCAGCAGCATCTATGGAGCTCCATTTACATGTCAGCTTCCAACACACTTCGAAACAAAGTTGCAAGACAGGAACACTCTGAACTTTTCACTGCTGCAGCAGGCAGGGGAGGTGCCATTGGATTTTTTTTTAAATCCACTGCTGAGGGAGGCAGGGCAGTGCTGGAATCTTACTTTTGGGAATGGCTTCAGTTCCATTGGACGAGACGGGTGCATGGTGGAATATTGGGTTGGGGGATCACACCTTTGGGGGAGCAGACCCCAAACGGGTCTGCACTTGGTCTAGTGTTTACATATTCTGTTGCGCTGCAGCAAGTACGAATTTCATTGTCCTATCTAGGACACATGACAATAAAACTCTTGACTTGATCTTGGGGTGGAAGATTGCAACCTTCACGTAGTCTGCCCTGTTTCGACTAATGCAATCAACTCGATGTGCACAAACGGAAGATCAAATAGAACAAGTTGTCCAACAACTTTAGGCTGTGCACGCCACACGAAAGAAGAAGAAGAAGACTCTTGATCTTGGGGGAAAGAGTTCCACATAACATCAGGCAAAATCCAAGTGTAGCCAGAATAGTTTCCAGCTTGCCAGAAGGTGCTGTGTTGTGCTACAGATAATGCTGAGGAAGAACATTTGAGTCAATCTGCAGGGAAAGTCTGCACACATTCACGTTGAAGCAAATGGCATCTCCAAGAGGAAGTAAACAAACTGAATAAATATTTCCGCCAATGCTGGAACTCTCTGGCTGCCAGTGACCTGCCAGGGTGGTTGTGTGGCCTCCCCGGTGCCAGGGACAAGGATGCTTCTGAGCAAACGTAAGGCATTCTGAAAGGGGAAGGTGAGCATCTCAAAGTCGTCGTCCACAGCTGACAGGAAAAGAGATGAAGTTCAGCAGAGTGAACAGATGGCTAAAAAACAGGCTCTCCAGGGGTTGTAATTTTGGGATTAGTCCCTGTGGCACCAGCTAGTGAGGGTAGAAATACGAGGATAAAGGGCCTGTCCCACTGTACGAGGTAATTCAAGAGCACTACGAAGTTGGAAAATAATCAAACTCATATTAAGAACGTAGAATGTATTTAGCGGCTACGTCGGAGCTCGTGGGTGTCTCATAGCGGCTCGTAATGTTAACGGCAGGTACTCGGGAAACGCGGTAACTCGTGAAGTTTTTTCAGCACCAAGTACCCCGAGTACCTACGAATGGTTATTACCGTAATTCTCCGAGTTCGAATCAGGGGAAACTCAAGAGAACTGTTGAATTACCTCGTACAGTGGGACAGGCCCTTAAGGCAAATAAATGTGTGGCTCAAGAGCTGATGTAGTTACAGAGACAGAGGTCCGGGTTCGATCCTGACTACAGGTGCTGTCTGTACAGAGTTGTACGTTCTCCCTGTGACCATGTGGGTTTTCTCCGGGTGCTCCGGTTTCTTCCCACACTCCAAAGAAGTACAGGTTTGTAGGATAATTGGCTTTGATAAAATTGTAAATTGTCACTGATTGGCGCGGACTCGGTGGGTTAGTCAGTCTAAAGATTGAGGAGCATTCTTGAGGAGAAAATCAAGGGGGGAAATTTTATTTTCCTTAATCTTTCCATAATCTTAAAGAAATGTTGCAGGTATATTAAGGCGGAAAAGGGTAAGTGGAAAGAGGGCCCCTCAGAAACTAAAGAGGTCGTCTATGTGTGCAGCCACTGAACATGGGCAAGCTCTTCAATTGATATGTCTTGAATCAAGTGTGTCCAAAGACACTGCGAGAAAGCAGAGAAGATATTTCATGAGTCCAGGCAGAAATATATAAATTACTAGACTAAACGGGACCCCGTTGGGTCCCAGCATCACACAGGAGGGCTGGTCATCCAACACAATATTCCACCTCTCCACCAATTCTAATATTGGTGACCAGTTTGGGGAGGGGGGGGGGGGCTTTCTGGAGCTCTAGTACAGTTGTTGTGGGCTGAAGGGACTGGATTCCATGGCTAGTATGCAAATTGTGCGCCAAATGGATTCTTGGGCTGGCGTCTCAGTCAATCAAGCCTGTTGTGCTGGCAACTCACTCACTCACAGCTGGTAGGCTGGTAGTTGACTCACGGCTAATCCTTGAAATCCTATTTCAAGCAGGGTATAAGGCCACCAAATTTTTTACCACTTTCTTACCACTTCTAGCAGGGTGCAAGGCCACCAAATTCAAGTGCAGTTTCATACCATTTGAAGTAGGGTGCTAAGCCACTAAAGCCAGCGAGTCGTGACCTCTCCCTCCTCCATCTTGCAGAGACTGAGCCACACCCACATTTCCGGGTTTTATAACCCCTCCCCCCCACCGGAAAAGGTGTGGCTTTCATGGAGTTATTCACAGGAGAGAGATTCTCAACATTTCTTTTAAAACATAACACTTTTATTTTTCATTGATGGGAAGAATTCTCTGCATCTGCTCAGCAGAGGGGGACTGAGTAAGATGGCCAAAAATCACAGCTATAAGTGATAGCGTTTTATCTAAAATCAATATACAATGCAAACAGGAAGTAAGTGCATTTACAGTAGTGCCTTTTAACCTCAAGCCAAAGCACCCAAGCCACCATTTGCAGTAAGTAGTGCATTTCAACTTCATGCCACAATTTGCAGTAAGTGGTGTCTTTCAACTTCAAGCCACACCCAAGCCATCATTTGCAGTAAGTAGTGCTTTTCAACTTCAAAGCTCCCAAGCCACCATTAGCAGTAAGTGGTGTCTTTCAACCAAGCCAAAGCAATCAAGCCAAAGCAACCAAGCCAAAGCAACCAAGCCAAAGCAACCAAGCCAAAGCAACCAAGCCACCATTTGCAGTAATATTGCCTTTCAACTTCAAGCCAAAGCTCCCAAGCCACCATTTGCAGTAAGTAGTGCTTTCAACTTCAAGCCAAAGCACCCAAGCCACCATTTGCAGTAAGTAGTGCCTTTCAACATTGCCACCATTTGCAGTAATAATGCCTTTCAACTTCAAGTCAAAGCTCCCAAGCCACGATTTGCAGTAAGCGGTGTCTTTCAACCTCAAGCCAAAGCAACCAAGCCATCATTTGCAGGAAGTAGTGCCTTTCAACTTCAAGTCAAAGCTCCCAAGCCACCATTTGCAGTAAGTGGTGTCTTTCAACTTCAAGCCACACCCAAGCCACACCCAAGCCACCATTTGCAGTAAGTAGTGCCTTTCAACTTCATGCCACCATTTGCAGTAAGTGGTGTGTTTCAACTTCAAGCCACACCCAAGCCACCATTAGCGGTAAGAGGTGCCTTTCATCTCCAAGTCAAAGCTCCCAAGCCACCATTTGCAGTAAGTAGTGCCTTTCAACAATGCCAAAGCACCCAAGCCACCATTTTCAGTAAGTAGTGCCTTTCAACTTCAAGTCAAAGCTCCCAAGCCACCATTTGCAGGAAGTTGTGCCTTTCAACTTCAAGTCAAAGCTCCCAAGCTACCATTTGCAGTAAGTAGTGCTTTCAACTTCAAGCCAAAGCAACCAAGCCACCATTTGCAGTAATAGTGCCTTTCAACTTCAAACCAAAGCTCCCAAGCCACCATTTGCAGTAAGTACTGCCTTTCAACTTCAAGCCACACATTTGCAGGAAGTAGTGCCTTTCAACTTCAAGTCAAAGAAACAAAGCCACCATTTGTAGTAAGTAGTGCCTTTCAACTTCATGCCACCATTTGCAGTAAGTGGTGTCTTTCAACTTCAAGCCATAGCAACCAAGCCACCATTTGCAGTAAGTAGTGCCTTTCAACTTCAAGTCAAAGCTCCCAAGCCACCATTTGCAGTAATAGTGCCTTTCAAATTCAAGCCAAAGCAACCAATCCACCATTTGCAGTAAGTAGTGCCTTTCAACTTCAAGCCACACCCAAGCCATCATTTGCAGGAAGTAGTGCCTTTCAACTTCATGCCACCATTTGCAGTAAGTAGTGCCTTTCAATTTTTAAGACACACCCAAGCCAAGCCAACCAGGGAGGGGGGGAGGGGGGGTGGCTTTCTGGAGCACTAATATGAACCAATATACATTTATTTTGCAAGCTTTAGATCCAATATACATTTATTTTGCAAGTTTTAGAACCAATAGACATTTTTTGCAAGTTTTAGAACCAATAGACTTTTTTTTGCAAACTTTAGAACCAATAGAGACACATTTTGCAAGATTTAGAACCAATAGACACTTTATTTGCAAGCTTTAGAACCAATAGACACATTCTGCAAGCATTTTAGAACCACTAAGGGCACTTACATTTGAGTTGACATGTGCCAGTGTTATTCACAGCTCAGAGAAACGTGACCCTCTGCCTTACTCCAGCTTGCAGACACTGATTGAGACACACCACTTCCTGGTTTTATAGTCCCTCCCCCCTGCCGCCAGCGGGGGCAACAGAGAGAATGTGGATTTTTGTAAAAACATTAATATCTCTGTCATTTGTAATCAACGGGAAAAATCCTCAGCACACATGCGGCGGAGGGGGACTCTGAGCAAGGTGGCCAAAAATGACGGTCGTAGGTGGCGGCATTCTCTCGGAAATCACAGCACAGATCGCCAAATCCGGTCAAGAACAGAGTTTTAGTAATATAGATGAAGAGATACAGCGAAGGTAGACAAAAATGCTGGAGAAACTCAGCGGGTGAGGCAGCATCTATGGAAAGCAAAGAGATACAGCGAGGTGCCAGAGATTAGAAAGTCTGGTAGCTTGTTCCATATACCCATCATCCTCTGAGTGAAAAAAGTTGCTCCTCAGTTTCCGATTAAATCTTGCACCTCTCACAACCTACTTTCTGATTCCTGATTCTGGCTAAAAATCTCCAAGCATTCATCCTTTCTAATTCCTACATAATTTTATACATCTCTATTAGATGGGTGGTGCAGCAATAGAGTTGCTGTCTTAAAGCACCAGAGACATAGGTTTGATCCTGACTACGGGTGCTTTCCTGTATGGTGTTTGCACCTTCTCCCAATGACCTGTGTGGGCTTTCTTCGGAATCTCCCGGTTTCCTTCCACACTCTAAAGGCGTACAGGTTTTTAGGTTAATTGGCTTGGTATAAATTGTCCCTAGTGTGTTTTTAAGTAGCGTTAATGTATGGGGATCGCTGGTCAGCGCAGCCTTGATGGGCCGAAGGGCCTGTTTCCATGTTGAATTTATAAACTAAACTAAGATCACTCCTCCGCCTTCTATGCTTCAAGGAATCAAGTCCTAGCCGGTCTAACATCTCCCTATAATTCAGCCCCTCAAGTCCTGGTAACATCCTCATAAATCATCTCTGCACTCTTTCCAGCTTACATATCAATGATATGAATGAAAATGTACATGATTAGTAAGTTTGTAGATGATGCTAAGTTAGGTGGTATCGTAGACAGTGAAGATATCTATCAAGAATGACAGTGGATCTTGAACAGCTAGGAAAGTGGACTGAGCGATGGCTAATAGAATTTAATTCACATAAGTACGAGGTAGTGTATTTTGGCGTATCAAACCAAGGCAGACCTTCGTAATGAAAAGTAGTGCCTTTGGTGGTGTTGCAGAACAGAGAGATCTAGGAGAAGACATCTGCTCAGTCCGTCTATACCTACCTGATCTCCCGGTTGCAAAACACTTTAACTCCCCCTTCCATTCCCACACTGACCTTTCTGTCCTGAGCCTCCTCCAATGTCAGAGTGAGGCCCAGCGCAAATTGGAGGAACAGCACCTCATATTTGGCTTGGGAAGCTTACACCCCAGGGGTATGAACATTGACATCTCAAACTTCAAGTAACCTTTGCTTCCCCCCTCTCTCCATCCCTTCCCGTTCCCAGTTCTTCCACCCGTCTGACTGTCTCTGACTACATTTTATCTCTGTTTGCTTTGTTGTTACCTCTCCCAGCTAACAATGATCTATTCTATATTTTCCTTGTACTTCATTCCCTTTGTTTTATCTTCACACCTAACACTTCCTTATCTCAGTATCTCCCTCTCCCCTGACATCAATCTGAAGAAGGGTCTTGATCCAAAACGTCACCCATTCCTTCTCTCCAGAGATGCTGCCTGTCCCGTTGAGTTACTCCAACATTTTATGTCTATTTTAGGAGTACAAGTACATAATTCTCTGAAAATAGCAAAGCAGGTAAATAGGGCAGCACGGTGGCGCAGTGGTAGAGTTGCTGCCTTACAGTACTTGCAGTGCCGGAGATCCGGCTACGGGTGCTTTCTGTACGGAGTTTGTACGTTCTCCCCGTGACATACATGGGTTTTCTCCAAGATCTTCGGTTTCCTCTCACACTCCAAATACGTGCTGATATGTAGGTTAATTGGCTTAGTAAATGTAACAATTGCCCCTAGTGTGTGTAGGATAGTGTTAATAATAGTGTTAATATGCGGGGATCGCAGGTTGGCACGGACCCGGTGGGCCGTAGGGCCTGTTTCCGCAATGTATCTCTGAACTACACTAATAGGCTGGTGAAGAAGGCATTTGGCATGTTGGCCTTCACTTGTCAAGGAAATTAGTGTAGAGGTTGGGATGTTATGTTACATGATGTTGGTGCGAGTGCACCTGGACTATGGTTCTGGTCATCCCGCTAAAGGAAAAATTACATTAAACTGGAAAGAAGGCAGAGATTTATTAGGATATTGCCAGGACTCGAGGGCCGGAGCTATAGGGTGAGGGTAGAATGTCATTCCTTGGAGCTGAAGTCTCAGAGATGATGTTATAGAGATATATAATATTATGAGGAAAATACATAGAGTGAATGCACAGTTTTTTCTCAAGAACTAGAGTGCATTGGCTTAAGGTGAGAGGGACAGAATTTAATAGGAAATTGAGGGGCTATTTTTTTCACACAAAAAGTAGTGGGAATATGGAACGAGCTATCAAAGGATATAGTTAGGTACAAAAAAGTATTTAAAAGGTATTTGGACAGGTAAATGGATAGCAAAAGTTTGGAGGGATATGGTCCATATGTCAGGCAAATTGGACTAATTTAGATGGGGCTTATTGGCGGGCATGGATGTGTTGGGCCAAAGGGCCTTTTTCTGTGGTTGTATAACACTATGATCCTCTGACCATGATTATACTGCAAGCCCCGCCATTAGTCAATGGAAGTATGGGGAGTAAATATGTATGGAAATCAAAGATGATGATAGGAATAATAGAGTTGATGTAGTAGGTGACTTTAAGTTCCTTGTTATTGACTGGAACTGGCAGAGCGACAAGGGATTAGACATGGCAGAATTAGCCAAGACATCCAACGTGGGCAGTGACAGTTCAACTAACAGATGATGAATGCAGGCACCTCGCATTTTACACATGTTTGATTTATGTGTTTTTGAAATAACACACTTGTTCCTTAGCTTGATTTACACGCTGGTATTTTTGGACTAATGCGCTCAAATTTACTGCTGACAGCGTAGCCGCGTATATGTTTAATTTATATGTTTTTGAATTACGCGCTGGTTTTCAAGCAGATAATCCCCGCGTAAAACACAAGGTGCCTGTACTCTCAATCACTGTGTCCAGGAAAGCTTTCTGAAGTATTATGTTGATGGAACTATTGCAGACATGGGTTACACTTCAAAAATTACATCCCACTTAGGGTTTACGAGAATGATCCCAGGAATGAGTGGGTTAACATATGATGAGCGTTTGACAGCACTCAACCTCCTCTCCCTGGAGTTTAGAAGGATTAGGGAGGACCTCATTGACATTTACCGAATAATGAAAGGCCTGGATAGAGTGGATGTTTCCACTAGTGGTAGAGTCTGGGACCAGAGGTCATAGCCTCAGAATTAAAGTACGGTCTTTTAGGAAAGAGATGAGGAAGAATTTCTTTAGTCAGGGTGGTGAATCTGTGGAAGTCATTGCCACAGAAGGCTGTGGGGGACGTCAATGGTTATTTTTTAAGGCAGGGATAGATAGATTGTTGATTAGTATAGGTGTCAGGGGTTATGGGGAGAAGGCAGGAGAATGGGGTTGAGGAAAGACACAACAGCCATGATTGAATGGCGAGGTAGACTTGATGGGTTGAATGGCTTAATTCTGCTTATATCACTTATGACCTTATGAAAATGAAGCTGGATGGGTGGCTGATGTTGTCAGTGAAGGAGCACTTTAGAACCAGTGACCATAATTCTATTAGTTGTTAAATAGCTGTGGAAAAGGACAGCACTCGTCCATAAATTAAAGTCCTAAATTGGTAATAGTCCTAATTCTGTTGATAGACAGGAACTTGGAAAGGATTATTAGAAGAGGCCATTAGCAAGTAAGTGATGCCTGCCATGTGGGTGGCCTTTAAATGTGAGACAGGGAGAGTTCAGGGCCAAATGTTCCTGTTAGAGTGAAGGGCAAAGCTGGTGGATTAAGGCTGGGGGTTGTTGAGGGATATTGAGAGTCTGCTCAGGAAGAAGAAGACATGTCATGTATCGGCAACTAGGATCAAGTGAGCTCTTGAAGATTATAAGATGCAGGAGTACACTGAAGAGAGAAATTAGTAGTGCAAAAATGAATCTCCTGCAGACAAGATAATGGATAATCTAAAAAGGTTCGATTAGTCTATTCATAACAAAATATGAACTAGGAGGAGCATGAGTCCCCTCAAGGATCAATGTGGTTGTCAATGTGCGGAGCCATGATAGATGTGTGAGGTGGTAAATAAATACTTCTTGTCTGTATTGACTGCAGAGAATAACATGGAAGTTAGTGGGTCCACAAACAGTGATATCCAGAACATATCGATATTACTAAAGAGGTGATGGCAGTCTTGAAGCGCATAAGAATGGATAGGTTCCTGGGACTTTGCCAGGTTTTTTGGTTGAATTGATTGAAAGATGCACCATGAAGCAGGCTCTCCGCCCCACGGAGTCTACTTCCACTAAAGGTCTCGACCCGTAATGTCACCTATTCCTTCGCTCCATAGATGCTGCCTCACCTGCCGAGTTTCTCCAACATTTTTGTCTACCTTTGATTTTTCCAGCATCTGATTGATACAAATACATCTATAGATGCTCCTGAACACATCATCAGTGATGTAACCTGGGGTCATTGGGTGTTTCGGGTCTTTCGACATCAGACACCCTCACCCAGGCGACCCAGCCGCGGTTGATCAGACCACGACTTGTGTTCAGGTGGCATTCACTCCTCCCCATGGACCTTCTCTCCTGATCCAGAGCCATCTCTAGGCCTTCTCCGCTGCCTCTGTGGTGTTCTTGATGGCCCTTCTCCTCGCCACTCCGCTGATGCCCAGTGCACTCAAAGCTTTGTAGAGCGATTCTGCAGTTCTTTCTTAAACACTTCCACCATTGATCATCTGTTCACACTGATGACTGTAGGAATGAAGCTGCTCCTGAACCTGGATGTTCCAGGTACCTCTACCTTCTTCCCGATGGCTGGAGTGAAGATAAAGTGTGGCCAGGGTGGTGTGAGTCTCTGATGATGTTGGCTGCCTTTTTGAGGCAACAACTCCTGTAGATCCCTTCAATGGTGGGGAGGTCATTACCTGTGGTGGACTGGGCAATGTTCACCATGTTTTACGATCTTCTTCATTCCTGGGCATTTGTAGCTTTTACACCAAGTCTTCCTCAATACACCTTAAGACTCTACAATTCATTTTGGTACCATGTTCCCTTATTCATGGCCTCCTTAACAGCACCCCTAATCTTATATTTAGATACTGATCCATTATATTTTGTTACTGATGTTGCTATTCCCACTGCACTCTCTGTTATGAAGAAGAACTGCTGGTAACTCAGTTGCCTTTTGACTTCAGAGGTTTCCTGGCCTCAACTTGGGTTGACCACATTGTTGAGGGTCTCCAGGTCTCACAACGTCGTCTTGCAAAATCCTTCTTCTGTGGAATATACACTGTGGATGCTGGAGTAACTCAACAGGACAGGCAGCATCTCTCGCTGGAAGGAATGAGTGACATTTCGAGTTGAGTCCCTTCTTCAGACTTCACACTTGCCCTAGTCTTTCCGCTGATTGGACAGCATGCAACAAAAAGCTTTTTACTGTGCCTTGGTTCATGTGTCAATAAACTAAACTGCACTAAACTACACTAAACTTTTTATGAGCTCAGGATTGACTAGGTCTTTATTAACTACTGGTAACTTACAAGCTTGTAATTAACTTACAAGCTTTAGGTAAGCCCACCCCTGACTAACATATGCACACCTGACCTTAAAACCTCTGTGCAGTGCACACACACCTAAAGAGGGTGCTCCTGAACACATCATCAGTGATATAACCTGGGGTCATTGGGTGTTTCGAGTCTTTCAACATCAGACACCCTCACCCAGGCGACCCAGCCGCGGTTGATCAGACCACGACTTGTGTTCAGGTGGCATTCACTCCTCCCCATGGACCTTCTCTCCTGATCCAGAGCCATCTCGAGGCCTTCTCCGCTGCCTCTGTGGTGTTCTTGATGGCCCTTCTCCTCGCCACTCCAGGCTGGGGGGGGGGGGGGGGGGGGGGGGGGGGAAGAAGCAGCCAGAAAAGTCCTCAGTAGTCCCCCCTGCAATGCTCATCATCAGACTGGTTACCAAGGATGTCAAAACATTGATCGGGGCCCTATGGAGGTCAGAAGGCCAGTGACCATGACAGGCTGCATAGCAAGTTGAACCTATGGGACATTTTCTCTCACCCCTCCCAGCGTGTGTAAATACATTCAGGTGAAAAGGAATAAAATTAGCAAAACTGAAACTAAAAACCCCATTCCTGGGATCATGTTGCTGAAAGCTATATATGGAGCTGACACTAATGAAAGAGGTTTTTGAGCTCAGTGATGAAGAAGCTCAAATTGTATACATGACCTGCAGGGAGTTGATTTTTTCCATCATTTCAAAAATGTCCAGCTAACACATGAGCTGTTTCAAAAATGTTTCACAAGCAGGTTATGTTTGGATGCCATTGCTGTTTGCCACGACGTTACTGGTCCAAATGCAACACAAGTGCAGAATAAAAACAGTTCACAGCACATTTACAAACTGGCTCAAAGACATCCGGAATAGCCAGCACACAAGACTGCATTCATCCGAAGCACGCATGCATAACATTTGGAACTATCAACAAATTTCATAACATCAGTCTTATTTATATGAAGTCAACTTTGTTGGTGACTGTATTAAACGTGGCGAATGACACAGGAGAGGCAGTGTGCTGCCAACCCATGCAGGTCAAGGAGTTCAAGGTGTCAATCTGTTCTGTCCAAGGATAACTGGGGCAGTGATATAAGCGCAACAATTAGGCACAGTGTCCGAGCCACGTGCTCCATATCGCTGGCCACAGTAGCAAGCAGAGTCAGATTCTTCATCATCTTAGCCTCCTACTTGGTGCTGACCCAAGTATTACACCACACGTCATCCACATCACCGAGCCCACCCACTTCCACCTCTCTAGCATTACTTGCTACCACTCCTCGCCTATTTGTGAAACACTTAAACCTGCTTCTCTTGCAACTAGGATTAAGAGGCATTCCAATTACCCTAAAACTTGAGATCCTCAAAAAAAAAGATGCTTAATCTACATCAATTCCCACTCACCGCTGGCATAAATGGCCTCTTACTCCATCTGTGAAGGTGGCAACACAGGCAGATATGCCAGCTTTACATTACCACCTCCATGACATTCACAACAATGAAGATATTGTTTCAGTTAGTCCAAGAAAACAAAATCAATTTCCAAGGCAATCTTCCTCATACCAGGACACATATTAATGAAATAAAAAAAGAGATACTCAGCAGGCCATACTGCATCTGAGTAGAAATATAGAAATATTGTTCTAATGAATTTGCTTGTTGCCTTCTCTGTAATATTGTTCTAATTAATCTGTGTGTTACCTTTCAGGCTCTTGATACAGCATGAAGTGTCAAACATTAATTAACTGCCCTGATTGTAATCGGATAATGTAATGATGTTAAGACATTTAGGGAATGAAACCTGGCATTCCTGGACAGAGAAACAGGTTTAATATTTCAGGTAAATTAACTTTCACCAGATCTTTGATAGTATTCTCTCTCCACAGATGTTGACTGATTGTTTGAGTATCCCCCAGTATATTCTGTTTTTTGCTTTCAAACCTGGTGCCCTTTCTTGATCCACCCTAGATCCATTTTAGACCAACCATTGCACAAAAGTGGCCTAGGCAACTATTCATCTGTATCAAAACGATTTTGGATTGAGGGAGCCTTCACATCATTATCTCAGTCCTACTGAGGAGGTGCAGTAAATGCAGGCTTGGGCCACAAAACGAAACCTTGAAACAGGATGAAAATTGATGGCGAGGAAGCACTTTGTGGCATATAGTAAGGTCCTGGTCTCAGTTGTGTGTGTATATAGAAAAATAGTTTTGTTTAATTTAGTTTAGTTTAGAGATACAGTGCGGAAACAGGCCCTTTGGCCCACCGAGTCCTCACCGACTGGCGATCCCCGCACAATAACACTATCCTACACATACTAGGGACAATTTATCCATGTACCAAGCCAATTAATCTACAATTCTGTACGTCTTTGTAGTGTGTGAGGAAACCAAAGATCTCGGAGAAAACCTACACGGTCACGGGGAGAAAGTACAAACTCTGTACTCACAGCCCCCGTGAACACGGGTCTCTGGCGCTGCAAACGCTGTAAGGCAGCAACTCTAATGCTACGCCACCGTGTCACCTTAGGTTGGAGGAAGAACCAAATGCGTTGCCAGATTGAGGAATTAAAATGTACAAGACTGCTTTGTAAGAGGGGTTTGCAGGACAGTGCTAGGTTGTGGTCAGACAACTTCCCAAGCTCTCATCTTGGGAAGTTGATGCATCAATATATTCAGCTTGGAGCCTTGAAGCAAGATCGGCAAGCATGTGGCTCTTTTTATTTCTGTTTCTAAAGAGGTTCACGCTGTTTATTTAACTCTGTTTCTAAGGCTACTTGTTGTGATGTGAACACTTCATCCAGTGCTGATCAAAACGAGTAATTATGATTCACGGTTGCCAAAACATAGGAATAAGGCAGAATTTCCAGCAATTAATTCAATTCTGTAACAGCTGGCTCTGCAAACCAGATGAAAGTTTTAATTTTTCCATTCATTTTAAAATTTATGTGTTGTCAAACGATGACAATAAATAACTACAGTGGCTGCGGATTTGGCAAGGGTTTTATTTTATTCTCCCTCAGGCTTGGAAGCAGTCAGCCCAGTGCAGTTTGTTAGGAAGCTGTGGAGCAGGATGAGATGTTTAGCCCAATGATTAGGAACAGGTCAAGGTCAGACAGTAACATAGGAACAGGTATAGGCCATGCGGCAATTGTCATTCAGAGCTGGCCCGTGAGGGGACACCAGGAATCTCTCCTTACCCAATTTTCCTGCAGACCAAAGATAGACACGGAAAGCTGGAGTAACTCAGCGGGTCAGGCAGCATCGCTGGAGAAAAGGAATAGGTGACGTTTCAGGTCGAGATTCTTCCCTCAAACCACTGGTTTGACAAAATGTATCAATCTCAGCAAGAAATCCACAATTGACCCAATGTCAATTGCCACTGGTGGAACAGATACCAAATATCCTTCTACCTGTCCAGGTGCACCTGAACTTCAACCCAGAAAACCTGGTTGGCATTTTTGGATTATGTCCCTTTTTTCCAAGTCACAACCAGTGATACAGCGATGTGATGTTTTTCATCTATCTTATCAGTTATTATTTGATCACATTCCATCAAGTCGGCCTTCACCATCTAAATTTAAAGGAGAAATATTTTAGTTCCTCTAATTTAACACTTGGAATGCAGGGTTAAATTTAGTTAATACAAGCCATATTCCTACCTATGGCAAGACATATTCCTACCAAGGGCAAGAATCCAACCTTTCTGTCCTGGGTCTCGTCCATGGCCAGAGTGAGCACCACCAGAAATTGGAGGAGCAGCACCTCGTATTCTGCTTGGGCAGTCTGCACCCCAGCGGCTTGAACATTGACTTCTCCAATTTCCAGTAGCCCTTGTTGGCTCCTCCCCTTCCCAGCTCTCCCTCAGCCCTCTGGCTCCTCCTCTTCCTTTCTTCACCCCCCCCCCCCCCCCCCCCCCCCCACCCTGCATCAGTCTGAAGAAGGGTTTTGGCACGAAACGTTGCCTATTTCCTTCGCTCCACAGATGCTGCCGCACCCGCTGAGTTACTCCAGCACTTTTGTCTACCTTCAATTTTCCAGCATCTGCAGTTCCTTCTTGAACATATATTCCCAATGGTCTGCTCCAGGTGTGCTGATCTGTAATGATGGATCAACATGCATTATCCTCTCCTGTATGTAATGGATCAACATGCAGTGGAGAGGTTGAACATCTGGTTGAGTAGTGCGTCTCGCTCCATGCCAACAAAATTCAACATAAACAGACTGAGGAGGGCTGTTGACCCAAAGTATTGCCTGTCCATTCCCTCCACAGATGCTGCCTGACCTGCTGATTTTTTTTTTGTTTTTGTTTATTTTATTAGAAGTTAATACAGTACAAAACAGTACAGTGGAACCTAATTTTAGGTGCCAACTATGTCATACCGTAATCCATTCTATGTACAACCTCTAGTTTTATGTTTTGAGAAGGAAGTAAGCAAGACAAGGAAAAGAAAACAATAGAAAGGGGAAAAAGTGGAAAAATAGATGGTAGAGAATAGAAAAACGTGAAGTGTGTATATAAAAAAAAGAAAAAGTGGGGAGTAGAAATAGAAGAGAAGGCCCCTTAAAAGAGAATTTTTCAAATCTTTATTCGGAGATGTAGATTAGCATGAAACGAAAACAGCAATCTTTACAGTACCGTTGCATCACATGATTCCAAAAAGTCGATGAAAGGAGACCAACTCCTTAAGAATTGGTCATATTTATCTATTAGTCGGAGTCTCATTTCTTCAAGGCATGCTATGTCCATCTTATTCCTAATCCACATTTTAACAGTTGGTATGGTTGTATTTTTCCAAAATTTAAGTATCAATTTCTTTCCAATTATTAACCCATAATTTAAAAAAATGTTTTGATCTTTATATAAATTGATATCTTCTACTATTATTCCAAATATAATCCATTGCGTTTTAGGTTCTATTGTGGACTTGAAAAGCTTTGTAAATATATCAAATATATCACTCCAAAATTTATTCAGCTTTGTACACCCTACAAATGAATGTGTTATATTAGCGTTTTGAAACAAACATTTATCGCATCTGGGAGAGACGTTTGGATAAAATTTATTCAACCTCGTTTTTGAATAATATAGTCTATGTAATAATTTGAATTAACTTATGTCTTGCATTAATAGAACAATTATGTATGTTCATCAGATACTTTTCCCATCTATCCTTCGAGATCTTTATCATTAGCTCATGTTCCCACTCTTCTCTTAGTGCTTCTGTTGAGGGTAATTCTCTATTTAATATATTATTATAAAAGTATGATATTAGTTTTTGTGAATCAGCCTTAATATTCATTGCTTCTTCTAAAGGGTCTAAAAATATAGTTTGAAATTATGTGTATATTTCTTCATAAAGTCACATATCTGTATATATTTAAAATATTGATTATCCTTCGGTTTAAATTTTAATTTTAAATGTTGAAATGATAACAGTTTGCCCAATTCATACATATCCCCTACTTTCCTAATCCCCAGTCTATCCCATTGTTGATATGTTTTGTCGATGAGAGATGGTTTGAATACGGGGTTGTTCAATAGTGGGGTTAGTACTGATAGATTATTTAATTTCAAGGATACTTTTATTTGTTTCCAAATTCTTATTGTATTGTGAATAATTGGGTTCTTCTTATATATTATACTATTCAATTTGATCAGTGAGAGCAAGATCGTTCCTATATCGTGCGGATAGCACTCCTCTTTCTCCATTCTTATCCACTCCAACTGCTGAGTGGAACTATCCAACCAGTACATTATGTTCTTAATATGCACTGCCCAGTAGTAATACATAAAGTTAGGTAATGATAAACCCCCAACTTCTTTAGGTTTACACAAATGGTTTCGTTGAATTCTGTGTGCTCTGTAATCCCATATAAAATTAGTGATAGTAGAATCTAGTTTTTTGAAAAAGTATTTTGGAATATATATTGGGATCGCTCAAAACAAATATATTAATTGTGGTAAGAAAGTCATTTTTATAGCGTTGATTCTACCTATCAATGAGAGCGGGAGCGTTTTCCAAAATTTAATCATATCATTCAGTTTATTTAATAGTGGTATAAAATTGGCACTAAATAATGATTTGTGTCTTCTCGTAATTTGAATACCCAGATACTTGAATTTTTCTGTTGCAATTTTGTAGGGGAATTTTAGTAAGTGTCTCGAATCCCGTGGTTTTAAAGACATAATTTCGCTTTTATTCCAATTTATTCTATATCCTGAAAAAGAGCCAAATTCCTCAATTAGTGTTAATAAGGTGGGTATACTCGTTTGTGTATTAGTAATATATAAAAGGATATCATCAGCGTATAATGAAATTTTATTCTTTGAGTCCTTAGTGTTATATCCGTGAATATTCGGGTGATTTCTAATCCTTTCGGCCAGCGGTTCTATCATAAGGGCAAATAGCAATGGTGATAAGGCACAACCTTGCCTATTACCCCTTGATAAGTAAAATTTTGGAGATAGCATATTGTTAGTTAATATTCTTGCCGTAGGTCTATCGTAAAGTAGTTTAACCCATCTAATAAAATTCTCTCCCGTATTAAATTTTTGGAGTACCTTGTATAAATACTGCCATTCTACCTGATCAAATGCCTTCTCTGCATCCAGCGTAACAACTGAAATATCTTCATTGTCCTCATTGTGAGAGTACATTATATTGAAAAGCCTTCTCAAATTATTAAATGATTGTCTTTTGGGTATAAATCCCGTTTGATCCGTATTTATTAAATTGTTAATATAATTATTTAGTCTTCTAGCTAGAATCTTTGCTAAAATTTTCTGATCCGTATTTAGAAGTGAAATAGCTCTATAAGAACCCGGTTCATCTAAATCTTTATCTTTTTTTGGTATAAGCGTTATTGTTGCTTCTGGTAGTTTATTTTCAGTATAAGCCTGCATGTATAAATTGAATAATCTTGGTACCATTGACTCCTGAAATCTTTTATAAAATTCATTACTTAAACCATCCGGTCCTGGGGTCTTCCCATTTTTCAGTGAGTTTATTGTTTGTTTTATTTCTTCACTAGTAATCCGTGCTCCTAATTGCTCCTGTTCTAAACTATCCAATTTTGGGAGATTGCAATTATCTAAAAAATTTGTAATTTTACTTACACCTGTATTTATTTTAGATGTATATAAATTATGATAAAATTGGCCAAACCTCTTATTGATATCCTTTGGCAGTGTTAGAAACTCACCCTTATCGAATTTAATTTTAGTGATAGTTTTTTCCTTTTCTCGTTGCTTCAGTTGCCTCGCAAGTAATTTATGTGGCTTATCCCCAAATTCGAAGTGTGCTTGTTTTGTAATTTGGAATAATCTTATTACTCTAGCCGATAGTATTCTATTGATTTTATATTTCAATAAAGTTATCTTATTATGTTTATTTATGGTTGGGTCAGTTGCATTGTCCATTTCTAGTAATTTTATTTTCTGTTCTATCCGCTGAAGTTCTCTTTTATTTTCCTTATTTTGAAAACTTTGGTAAGAGATTATGACGCCGCGAATATATGCCTTGAAGGTTTCCCATAATAGCGGTGCAGAAATACCCGGCATGTCATTTATTTCGAAAAAAAAAATTGTTTGTTCTTTTATATACTCATAGCCCTGTGGGTTATTTAATATGTGTCCGTTGAATCTCCAAAAAGGTTTTATACTCGGCATTCCCTCAATTTTAAGTATAAACGTCAATGGTGAATGATCAGAAATAATACTATTATGATATGATGGTTTATTCGTATATGGGATTAATTTTGTGTCCAATAAGAAATAGTCAATTCGTGAATAAGTTTTATGAACTGATGAGTAAAATGAATATTCCCTACCACTTGGATTTGCTATTCTCCAAACATCAGCTATGTTGTTATTTTTTATATAAGTATTTAAAAATTCACAGGTCTTAGTTTTAAAAAGACGCTTCCCTACCTTTATTGATTTATCTAAGTATGGGTCTATAACACAGTTAAAATCTCCCCCCATTATTATATTTTGATAATTATGCTCTGCGATTAAATCTATTATTTTCTTTAAAAATTGTGGGTTATCAAAATTAGGCGCGTAAATATTTATCATAGTTTATGGTGTATTGTAAATTTCTCCCGTGACTATAACGTATCTTCCCTCTTTATCAGATATGGATTTCTTTAATTTAAAGGTATACCCTTCCGAATTATAATGGCCGTGCCTCTTGCTTTAGAGGTGAATGAGGAGTAATAGGTTTGACCTATCCAGTTTGCCCTTAATCTGATCTGAGTTTATTGTTTCAAATGTGTCTCTTGTAGGAAAGCAATATCCATATTTAATGATTTTAATTGTGCCAGAATTTTACCCCTCTTAATTGGCTCATTCGCACCTCTGATGTTCCAACTACAGAAAGTGAGACCTCCGATATTTATTCGACTATTGTCTTGCATTGGCTATTATTACCAGACTGTATGATTCATATGACCTGCTGATTTTTACCGGCACTTTGTTTTTTTGCTCAAGACTACAACATCTGCTGCCTCTTGTGTTCATTGTGGATTGGCATAGAAAAGAATCAGCAGCTTCAAATTTCTGGGGATTGACATCTCAGATGACCTCCTTTGGCCCAGCACCTTGTGCATGATTAAGGAAGGTGAAATAGTGCCTTTACTTTCTTAGAGGTGCATAGTAATTCAGACTTCACCAAAACCTTTACAGATGTACTGTAGAAAGTTTCCTGAGAGATTGAATCATGGCCTACTTCAGCAATTCCAATGCTCAGGAACACAAGGGGTGGCAGAGAGTGGTAAACTTGGCCAGATCCACTTCAGGCACAGCCCTCCTCACCATTAAACCATCCACATGAGACATGGACTCAAGAATATGGCCTCTATCATCAAGGATCACCAGCATCCGGGCTGTGTGTCTTCTCACTGCCATCATCAACCGGGCACGAAAAACAGAAGCCTGACATCCCACATTACCAGATTCAGGAACAGCTACTTTCCTACAACCATTGGGTCCATCAAATGACTTGCACAACAATAATCCTATCTCAGGTACACAAAAATGCTGGAGAAACTCAGCGGGTGCAGCAGCATCTATGGAGCGAAGGAAATGGGTGACGTTTCGGGCCAAAACCCTTCTTCAGACTGATGGGGGGGGGGGGGGGAGAAGGAAGGGAAAAGGGAGGAGGAGGAGCCCGAGGACGGGGGGATGGGAGGAGACAGCTCGAGGGTTAAGGAAGGGGAGGAGACAGCAAGGGCTAGCAAAATTGGGAGAATTCAATGTTCATGCCAACCGGACGGAAGCAACCCAGGCGGAATATGAGGTGCTGTTCCTCCAATTTCCAGTGTTGCTCACTCTGGCAATGGAGGAGACCCAGGACAGAGAGGTCGGATTGGGAATGGGAGGGGGAGTTGAAGTGCTGAGCCACCGGGAGTTCAGGTAGGTTATTGCGGACTGAGCGGAGGTGTTCGGCGAAACGATCGCCCAACCTCCGCTTAGTCTCACCGATGTAAATCAGCTGACATCTAGAGCAGCGGACGCAGTAGATGAGGTTGGAGGAGATACAGGAGAACCTTTGTCGCACCTGGAATGACTGCTTGGGTCCTTGAATGGAGTCGAGGGGGGAGGTGAAGGGACAGGTGTTGCATTTCTTGCGGTTGCAACGGAAAGTGCCCGGGGAGGGGGTGGTACGGGAGGGAAGGGAAGAATTGACAAGGGAGTTGCGGAGGGAGCGGTCTTTGCGGAAGGCAGACATGGGGGGTTATGGGAAGATGTGGCGAGTGGTGGGGTCACGTTGGAGGTGTCAGAAATGGCGGAGGATTATTTGTTGTATTTGCCGGCTGGTGGGATGAAAGGCGAGGACTAGGGGGACTCTGCCCTTGTTGCGAGTGCGGGGATGGGGAGAGAGAGCAGTGTTGCGGGGTATGGAAGAGCCCCTGGTGCGAGCCTCATCTATGGTGGAGGAGGGGAATCCCCGTTCCCTGAAGAGCGAGGACATTTCTGATGCCCTGGTGTGGAACGTCTCATCCTGGGAACAGATGTGGCGTAGGTGGAGGAATTGGGAGTAGGGGATGGAGTCTTTGCAGGGGGCAGGGTGGGAAGACGTGTAGTCCAGACCACATGGCTATCTGGACTACACGTCTTGTAGTCTCCCAATTTTGCTAGCCCTTGCTGTCTCCTCCCCTTCCTTAACCCTCGAGCTGTCTCCTCCCGTCCACCCGCCCTCGGGCTCCTCCTCCTCCCTTTTTCCTTCCTTCTCCCCCGCATCCCCCATCAGTCTGAAGAAGGGTTTCGGCCCGAAACATCACCCATTTCCTTCGCTCCATAGATGTTGCTGCACCCGCTGAGTTTCTCCAGCATTTTTGTGTACCTTCGATCTTCCAGCATCTGCAGTTCCGTCTTGAATACAATAATCCTATCTCAGCCACGTTGACTCAGCCACTATGGACAACCCATGGACTTGCTTTTTTTGGACAAATGTCTTGTTTTTACAGTCTTTTTCTTTTCACAACCTAGTATGTATACATCATTTATGTTCTTGTGTTTATATCTGGGATTGTGTCCCTGTGATGATGCTGCATTCAAGTTTTTTCACTCGACCTGCACATCGCTGTACTTGTGCATATGGCAATAAACTCGACGACTTAATCTTGGATCATCAATTTGTATTTCAGTTCACACACGGCCACATTCTAACTCCCAGCACGTTCAACTGCTTAAAGTCATCGAGAGATAGAGCACCTCATATTCCGCTTAGGTAGCTTATAACCCAATGATATGAACATTGAATTCGCCAGTATTAGATAAACAACTACTGCATCCTTCCCCTCCCATTTCCCCCTCTCTTCCCTGTGTCGCACTTGGATTAGCAAAATGTTGAGATTTAAAAAATCAAGACTGCAATTTATCCCATCAGATAGAGTATAAAAATAAGCTTAATTTGACACCTAATTCACTTTCATATCTCCAGTATTAAAAAAGTTAAGGCCATTTTCATACTTGGAAATTAGCATCTTGTTCCCTATAGCTTATCCATTGACTTAACACAAAAGCTGTGATCGAGGACAGTCAAAAGCCCATAACTTTCTTAAAAATTAAGAGAACTGAATGACATTTTCCGTTATTATAGATTGAAGCATTCTGAAACAAATATAAAACATCTTACTTGGATGACCTGAAATTAAAGCATATAATTAGTTAATTACCTAATTTTAGTTAATTTTAAGTATTAAACATATTGACTATTGACAGGCAATAACACAAAATATAAACAATTTAGATGCTCTTATGACATGATTGCCCAAAAAAAGAGCATTTAAATTATCTTGTGAGTGGGTTTTTCTGGAACACGATCGATTGGAATGTTGCATTTGTGTTGAATTTGAACTCCATATCAACAGGAAAAACACTGCCGGTTCGTATGGGACCCAGATCACATTTTCGCAACGTAAAATTAGATTAAAGCCATCCCAAGAAGCAAGATTATATATAACATATACGACTTACATTTTGTTTTGTCCCGTTCATGCAATCTGTCACATTGTAGGCGTTGAGGGCGTTAGAAGTCGCTTTTTATTTTAATCTAATTATTATATTCTCGCGATTTATATATTTTTTAAATCGGGAACGGAAGTCCGATCGATTATTCTTCAGCAGCTAGCAGCACGAGGAAATCCGCCTCCTACAAGCAGTAGAAAACGGGATTTTAATCCTGCCCCCCCCAAAGTCGCCAAAGGTGTGCACACACCAGTGGCAGAACTGCAGCACCGCTGATGGTAAATTTTGTAACATCGCTACCTGGATGTGCATCCATTTCTCCCTTTCTTCTTCCCCCCACACCTTCCATCGATATTCTTTCCTCTGGCATTATATTTCACATCCTTATCTATCCTTATCTATCCTTATCTCACATTTTGTGGCTTTTCATCTCTGGGCTTAATCTAACCATCTGCCAGACAAAATTCCCCCTCATCCGTATCTACCCATCACTCGCCAAACTTTGTCCGGCCCCCACCTCTCTCTCCCAGTGTTTCCCCCCTCACTACAATAATCAGTCTGAAGAAAGGCCCCAACACAAAATGTCATCTATCCATGCTCTCCAGAGATGCTGCCTGAGCCATTGAGTAACTCCAGCACGTAAACCGGCTACTGGAGTTCTTTGTGTCAACGCCATGGCGAATCTGTTCTGCATTTTTTTCGAGCTTCCACACCATCCCTTCAAGTTCAAGTTCAAGTTTACATTTCTTGTCACTGCACCAATTGGTACAGCAACATCTGGGTTGCCATACAGCCATGCGAATAAAAAGAACACATCACACGATAGAATTTAACATAAACATCCCCCACACAGCGGATTCAACGTTTCCCACTGTGAGGGAAGGCAAGAAAGTTCAGTGGGAAAACTATGTACACATGACTCCAGGTGCAGCTCACCCAATGTTTTACACAGCTATTTCATCAAAGACCTTTTTTTTTCATAACGTCAAGAGATTTGAACCCTCATGAATAATTGCATCAAAATGTACTTACACCTCCTAGACTAAAGGAGGAGCAAAATGCAGACAACATTAAGACGATAGGTGGCAAGCAGTATTTGCACCAAAGCACCACCAAGCAATGTCCATCTGCTTCAGCAATGTGTCTTACCACTTACCCTTGATGGTCACCCTCACCACCAGTGTCTTAACATTCAACCAGACTAACCACGTAAATGCTGTGGCTACTAGAGCAGGTCAGAGGTTGAGCATCCTCTGACAAGTGACTCACCTATTGACACCACAAAGCCTTTCCATCATCCACAAGCCACAAGCCAGTTTAATGAGTTTGGAGGTACAGGAATGGAAACAGGCCCTATGACCCATTGAGTCTATGCCGGCCAGCAACATACTTCATTCAAGTTCTGTTATCCCACTTTCTCATCCACTCCCTATGCACGAGGGGCATTTTACCGAGGTCTCAGTTACAAGCCCATACATCTTTGGAATGTGGAAGGAAACTGAAGCACCCAGATGAAATCCACATGGCCACAGGAAGAACGTGCAAACTCCGCACAGACATTACCAGAGGGCAGGAATGACCCTGGTTTTCTGGTACAGCAGGGCAGTGGCTCTACCAGCTCCACCAGGAGTGTTCTACTTGCCTGGACGAGTGCCGCACCAAAGTTCAAGGACATCCAGAACAATGTAACCCCTTAATTGCTACTCCATCCACCACCTCCAGTGTAAAATGGTTGCACTGTGCACCAACTACGAAATAGACTGCCATTTCTTGCCCTGACTATTCTGACAGCACCTCCCACACCCTCAATCTCTATCACAAAGCAGGACAAGGGCAGGATTCAAAGGAAAATGTCACCCTAGTAGAATTAGCTCCCTTTTAATTTGGAAGATGGAGCCAAAATCATGATTTGAAAATATATCACCTACCTGCTATCATCACTTCAACAAAGTCTTGGGGTGACACAGTGGTATAACTGGACGATCTGCCTCACAGCTCCAGGGATCCGGGATCACTCCACACCTTTGGTGCTCTCTGTGTGGGTTTTCACATTTCCCTTGTGTCCGTGTAGCTTTCCTGCAGGTTCTCTGGTTTCCTCCCACATTCTGAACAATAGGTTGATTAGGCACTGCAAGTTGAGCCTAAAGGTAGGTGAGGGATAGAGTCTGGGAGGATGGGATGGAGTGAATGTGGGAAGATTAAAATGAGATTTGTGTACATGAATGCCTTATGTTCAGCCTATATGCAGTGGACTGAAACATCTGTTTTCATCCTATGTGATTCCATGTCTTCATAACCTTGAATTGGTTTGACCGTAGTAGGGTAAATCATAAATTTACATTTATTTTTCGGACCCTTCCAACATGCTCTTTCTTGCCCCTTCTCATCCTATACATCCCGTGGTCTAGGCATAAGCTCAGGGGTGACCACGTCTTTGCGGTTGCAGCTCCTAGACTGTGGAACAGCATCCCTCTTCCCATCAGAACTCCTTTAAGTCGAGACTTAAAACTCATCTTTATTCTCAAGCCTTTCTTGACGTCCTTTGAGGGAGGGCTGGATGTATGTATTTATGTATGTACTTTATCTATGAATCAATGTTGTATAACGTTAGTACCTCCACCAATGTACCGCACTTTGGCCAACGAGAGTTGTTTTTTAAATGTGCTATAGAAATAAAAGTGACTTGACTCGACTCGACTACAAACTCTCTCCCAACCCTTTAATTTCCATTTCAACCTCCCAGGCTCCCTCCTTGGGCTGCAATTGGCATGAAGGCTGATAGTCCAAAACTTTTAGAGGAGTCTCTGATCAATCTATGAGCTTCCCCTCCTGAACATTTCTCAGCCTAATAGCCAGGGCTGAAAGCTATTTTCCATAGTTGTTTATTCAACCCATTAATATTTGTTGTAATTGAATTCTTCCACATACACTGCTAACAAAGCTGGCAACCTACCCTCGTAATTATGGACCTACTATAACGGGCTTGGATTGTAGTGGATGGAGTGACCCCTCAGTAAACAGACATCACAGACTGTTGAATCTGTCTGATTAGTACGGGTGTCGGGGGTTATGGGGAGAAGGCAAAAGAATGGGGTTAGGTGGGAGAGATAGACCAGCCAAGATTGAATGGCGGAGTAGACTTGATGGGCCGAATGGCCTAATCCTGCTCCTATCCCATAACCTTATGACATAATAACCTTTTTTTCCCCACGGTACTCTTGGCTATTTAAATTGCAAACCCATCGCCTTGGGCATTTATAAATATATTGAAGAGTTGTGTCCCCAACACAAATCCTTACCTGGGACCAGTGGTCTTATCGAGTCGACTAAAGCACCTCCTCGATTCCACTAATGTCATTTGAACAATTTCCTGAAGATGGGGCTTGACCTGAAACATCACCCATTCCTTCTCTCCAGAAATGCTGCCTGCCCGCTGAGTTACTCCAGCTTTTTGTTTCTATCTTCCCAATCAGGTAATTAGTTTGTTTTCAATTTCATAAGTTTTAAATTTGTCTACAGGAGGCCTCATCAAATACGCCCTGCAAATCAAAGCAATGGGATCTGTTAACTCAGCCCCCTCTTGAATACGTTCTATTGTGTTCTTTAGGTGTAACTCCCTGTAAATTCTATTCAGTTATGCTTTCCATTACTTCAAATTCCGGCAATTTCAAAACAGATGTATAATTCCTGATGGTCCCCTTTTACATTAAAAAATAAAAATAATGGCATGTGCAATAACCTCCATATCCACATGTCTTTGGGATGTGGGAGGAAACCGGAACACTTGGAGGAATCCCACATGGTCACAGGGAGAATGTGCAAACTCCATGCAGACATGATAGCAAGCAGCTTTTTGTCGGGATGCATCACAGCTTGGTTTATGAATCGCTCCATCCAAGATTGCAAGAAATTGCAGCAAATTGTGGACACAGCACAGACCACAAACTAACCTCCCTTCTATTGATTCAATTTATACCTCACACTGCCCCGGCAAGGCCAGCAGCACAATCAAGGATGTCACACCCTGGCCACTCCCTTTTCTCCCCTCTCCCATCAGGTAAAATGTATAGAAGTGTGAAAATGCTCCAGATTCAGGGATAGTTTCTTCCCAGCTGTTATCAGGCAACTGAATCATCCTACCACAACCAGGGAGCAGTGCTGAACTACTATCTACCTCATTGGTGACCCTCAGACTATCCTTTGTTGGACTTTACTGGCTTTACCCTGCACTAAACGTCATTCTCTTATCATGTATCTATACACTGTAAATGGCTTGATTGTAATCATGTATTGTCTTTCTGCTGACTGGATGGCACGCAACAAAAAACTTTTCACTGCACCTCGGTACAGGTGACAATAAACCAATCTGAAACTGATACATTCCAAAGTGAAGGAATACTTTGGCAGCTGAATGAACTTAGGAAATTTATGGAAGTAATGCATCAAAAACGTTCTGAAATGCTTGTGTTAAAATCATCTGGTCCTTGTGATTTGGCATACTTATTGCCACTGTCTTCTTCAGTACCACTGTTTGCTATATACCTACCCCTGGCTTAATACTTACTTTCCCAGAAGGTCCAAGTAGATATTCTCTATTGTAAAAATTGATAGAATAGAATTTCCTTTATTGTCATTCAGACCTTACGGTCTGAACGAAATTTTGTGCCTGCAGTCATACATACAATGATACAATAATAACAACAATAAACACAAATTAACATCCACCACAGTGAGTCCTCCAAACACCTCCTCACTGTGGTGGAGGCAAAAATCTTAGGGTTGCAGTCTCTCCCTCTGCTCCCTCTGCGCTGAGGCGATTCCCCACCGGGCGATGGTATAAACAGTCCCGCAGCTCACCGAACCCCGAGAACGGGCCGGTTCAAACACTGCGGCCCGAGGTGGTCGAAGCCGCCGCACCTCCAGTCCAGCACACGCAGCCGCCGGCCCGCGGTTGAACCCCAGGACTCTGGACACCGCCGCCAGAACGTCGTACCAGCCACCGGAGCACCGTCCCAGCCCCCGGACCGGATCGCCCTCACGTGAGTACCGTTCCTCCCTCGGGCTGGGCCACTCCAGCGGGAGTGCCGTTCCTCCCTCGGGCTGGGCCACTCCGACGGGAGTGCCGGTCCTCCCTCGGGCTGGGCCACTCCAGCCCCTCACCATGCCGCTCTCACGGGAGCACCGTTCCATCCCGGGCTGGGCCAGGAGCGAGCCCAGGACGAGTCCTGTCAGCTGCCTCCAGAGTCCCGAGGTCGCCGGCTCCGCTAGGCCTCAGCGTAGACTGAGGCAAAGAAGGGGGATACGACAAAAAGGTCGTATTCCCCCGAAGGGAGTGACAGCAGCCCCCGTTTCACCCCCCACCCCCCTCCCCACACAGCCTAAAAAACCAAAAACATAACTACACAAAACGAAAAAAACAACACAAAAAAGTAAAAGACAAACGGACTGCAGGCGAGCCGCAGCCGTTCACAGCGCCGCCACTTCCGGATGCCACATAACCATAACAAAATGTCTACTATTTTCTTGAACCCTATTTGGAAGACTCCATGTTAAGAGCTCGGAACAAACAGCCTCTTTCGCATATGAACCAGGTGCATAATAAAATCTCCAGTCCATGCTGTAACCAGTCAGTATGCTTTCTACCATACATCGTCAGAGGTTTGACAGAAGTTCAATCTGAGGATATAACACAGTTCTGCATCACATTACACTATTTCTCTGATACCTTCCGCTGTTTTATCTGCAAGCAGCTTTTTTCCGCTAATCATTAACCTCTTTGTCATTCTTTCATTGCGTGGAATTCAATCACACTGAAACCTAATATCTTAGTCCTTATTTTACAATGTTACCTTTAAGATATCGAGGTTGACCCGCTATGACTTGTACATCAAATTAGACTGTTAATTAAACTTGCCTTATTCTTCACTCTATGTTTAATATTTAGTTTAGTTTCAGTTTTAGAGATATAACATGGAAACACGCACTATGGCTGAGCGAGTCCATGCTGACATTCAATCACCCATTCACACTAGTTCTGTTACCCACTTTCTCATCCACTGTCAACACACTATGGGCAATTTACAGAGACCAATTAACATTCGAAGGAAACCCATGTGGTCACAGGGAGAATGTGCAAACTCCATGCAAACAGCAACCAAGGTCAGTATAAAATCGAGGTTTAGTTTAGTTTAGAGATACAGTGTTGAAACAGGCCCTACAGCCCACCAGTTCTTCGCCGACCAGCGATCCCCGTACACTAACACTGTCCTATACACTAGAAATAATTTACATTTATACCAAGCCAATTAATCTATAAACCCCTACTTCTTTGGAATGTGGGTGAAAACCAGAGATCCCGGAGAAAACCCACACAGGTGACAGGATAATGGATAAACTCCATACACCTGTAGTCAGCATCTAACAGCTGAATGATCCTTTGAGGGATTTTGGATATATTGCTGCAGAAAATATATCCTGAACATATTCCTAAACCTGGAGACACAAGGGACTTCAGATGCTGAAATCTTGAAGAAAAATCAAAGTGCTATAGCAACTCAATTGGTCGGGCAGCATCGATAATGGGACATGGGCAGATGACGTTTTGTTTCAGGACCCTTCTTTAGACTTAACTCCTAATAATTTACAGTCACGATCTTACCTGCTTATCCCAACCTAAAGAAAGATAAAATCCCTTGTTAAATCTACCTGCATTTACCAAAGCATGGGTATTTTTACCCAAACACTTTTTTCAAATATTCAGTGACCACGTTTTGCAATTAATAATCATGGCAAAAATGTTGACTTTCACCACCATTTAGAAGGTAGAAT
The DNA here is from genome assembly GCF_028641065.1 of Leucoraja erinaceus. Classification (NCBI taxonomy): domain Eukaryota; kingdom Metazoa; phylum Chordata; class Chondrichthyes; order Rajiformes; family Rajidae; genus Leucoraja; species Leucoraja erinaceus. Next base: position 5,795,623 of record NC_073387.1, read on the forward strand.
ATTTCTGCACGGGAAGAGACCCTTCAGCTGACAATATCTGTTTCGAACATGATGCCAGGTGAAACTAATCTTTGTTTGCATGTGATCCTTATCCCCCAGTTCCCTTCATATTCAGGTGCCTAGCTAAAAGCCTCTTAAATGCCACTATCATTTTATTTCATAGACAGTCCACAATTGCGATATCTGTGTGTCTGATCAGGAAATCCCCCAAATTACCGAGGTTGAGACTTGTCTGCTGTTTGCAGCCTTTGCCAGTAGAATCAAGGGGGATTGAATAAAAAACCTACCATGAAATATCCTGAAAATCTTAAACTTAGTTCTGTAAATTTTGGAAAGACAATAAACCATAACACATTGGCAAAAAAATCTGCCGTAAACGTAATTTGGCATATTATTTCCTCGTGAAAATTTTCCAACCATGAGATTTTCTTTGTAATGCTTACGGAAATTTTGACAATAACCTAAATTGCATGACACATGCTCCAATCATTTTGCAGATTGCTGTATAAGGAGTGTCAGAAGTTATGGGAAGGAGGCAGGAGAATGGGGTTCAGCCATGATTGAATGACGGAGTAGACTTGATGGGCTGAATGGTCTAATTAACCATATAACCATATAACAATTACAGCACGGAAAACAGGCCATCTCGGCCCTTCTAGTCTGTGCCGAACACTTATTCTCACCTAGTCCCATCTACCTGCACTCAGACCATAACCCTCCAACCCTTTCCCGTCCATATACCTATCCAATTTATTTTTAAATTATAAAATCAAACCTGCCTCCACCACTTCCACTGGAAGCTCATTCCACACAGCTACCACTCTCTGAGTAAAGAAGTTCCCCCTCATGTTACCCCTAAACTTCTGTCCCTTAATTCTCAAATCATGTCCTCTTGTTTGAATCTTCCCTACTCTCAATGGAAAAAGCTTATCCACGTCAACTCTGTCTATCCCTCTCATCATTTTAAAGACCTCTATCAAGTCCCCCCTTAACCTTCTACGCTCCAAAGAATAAAGACCTAACTTGTTCAACTTTTCAGATTCAGATTCAGATTCAGATTCAATTTAATTTCAGTGTACAGTACAGAGACAACGAAATGCAACGAAATGCAACTTTTCTCTGTAACTTAGGTGCTGAAACCCAGGCAACATTCTAGTAAATCTCTTCTGTACTCTCTCTATTTTGTTGACATCTTTCCTATAATTTGGCGACCAATATTGTACACGCTACTCCAGAATTGGCCTCACCAATGCCTTATACAATTCTACTCCTATCACTTATGATCTTATGATAATGTTTAAAAAGTGAACAAAACCTTACATTTTTTTGTTTCCTTCAAACTAACCTTTCTGCAGGAATTCTCTAATGTGGATTTCTTACTTAGTTTGATGGCAACACAATAGATGGGTGTCAGGTAACCCCTGACAGCAGCATGCATCAGAGAAGTGAAAGCTGTTCCTCCTGAAGATAGACACAAAAAGCTGGAGTAACTCAGCGGGTCGGACAGCATCACTGGAGAAAAGGAATAGGTGATGTTTCAGGTCGAGACAAAGCAAGCATTGTTGCTTGGCTATTGCATGTAAATTGTGGCCTAACCACTGTGTCTTAAACTTCATTTTATTTATTTTTGGTCTGGACAAACCTTTCCCTCTTTAGTTTCAAAACTTCCTGCAGATCAAATTAACTTCAAAGCAGCAGTGGCGCAGCGGTAGAGTTGCTGTCTTACAGCGCTTGCAACGCCGGAGACCCGGGTTTGATCCCGACTACGGGTGCTGTCTGAATGGACTTTGTACGTTCTCCCCGTGACTGAGTGGGTTTTCTCCGAGATCTTTGGTTTCCTCCCACACCCCAAAGACGTACAGGTATGTAGGTAAATTGGAATAAATGTAAGTTGTCCTTATTGTGGGTAGTATAGTGTTAATGAGCGGGGATCACTGTTTGGTACGGACTCGGTGGGCCAAAGGGCCTGTTTCTGCGCTGTATCTGGTACTAAACTGGTAAAATGTCCTAATCTTTCCCTCCTAACTTGTTTCTTTGAGGATTTTCTACCAACTCTAATGGTCAATACTGCACCCAAGAGTCAAGAGTCAATTTAATTGTCATTTGGACCCCTAGAGGTCCAAACGAAATCCCTCTTGAGAATATAGTGGAACATGCCCAAAATTCCAAAATGGAGTTCAGTGTGATGTTTTTACAGTTATAACTTGATCAGCTATGACCACAGTGAATGCCGGTGCTGGCTTGAAGGGCCAAATGGCCTACTCCTGCACCTATTGTCTATTGTTATTATTTGTTAACTATAAATAACAAGCTAGTTTGTAACAATCGTGACTTTGTATCTTGTTAGACACAAAATGCTGGAGTAACTCAGCGGGACAGGCAGCATCTCTGGATGGAAGGAATGGGTGATGTTTCGGGTCGAAACCCTTCTTCAGACTGAGAGTCAGGGGAGAGGGAGACATAGAGAAATGGCAGGGTAAGGTGTGAAAATGAGACGTGAAAGGAAACATGACCTGAGACATGATCCAGGAAAATGTAGAAAATTAATTTGGACTTGGCATTCAAAAGGGACCAACAAATGACTGTTAATTGGCATACGAAACTATTTTGCATTGAAGCAGTAAATGCCTGGGACATTGTATTTTTGAAACTGTAATGTATTTGATGTCCTCGGCACTTTGTGTTTAGCTTAGTAAATCAGGCCCTTTGGTCCACCCAGTCCGCACAAACCCCAACACACCAACACTATCCTACACATACCAGGGACAATTTACATTTTACCAAGCCAATTAACCTACAAACCTGTACGTCTTTGGAGTGTGGTAGGAAACCGGAGCTCCGGGAGAAAACTCACGCAGGTAACGGGGAGAACGTACAAACTGCATGAACGCATTGAAACACAGAAAAGTTCATAAATTCTGTTACCTCTTCCAAAATTCACACATTAGTGTTTAGAGAGCTGATTATAAGAATACACATTTGTTAAATATTTATTTTTAATTCAATTCTATTTTATTTTGGCTTTGAATGTGTTTGTTTTTAATTCTTGGTTGACACAATTCAATGGATATTACCTCCGAGCAGGAGCAAACAGCAGTGATGTGAGGCCTTTCCCTGTAGAGGTTTGCTCTCCTGCCTCCACAGACCAGTTCCTGATTCACGTGAGTGTTTGGGCCTGGTGTAAGGCAGGGTTACTTTTCTGCCAACTTAGTTTCCAGTTACTTCACCAGCATGAGGAGCCAGTTTGCTCACCTATAATTCCATTTTTTTAATCGGCAATGTGGAGAGACTGGTGTACGAAAAAATACAGCCTTGTGTAAAGCAAGAAATTAAAGACTGGTCAAATATGTTCAAGTCCGGGCACTAGTAATTCAAGATAAAATATGAGGAACCTTTGATTGTGCTCGATTATTTATTGTCTTGCGAAAGGCTTGGATAGAGTGAATGTGGAGAGGATGTTTCCACTAGTGGGAGAGTCCAGGACTAGAATTCAGAGTCTAGGATTAGCCTCAGAATTAAAGGACATTCTTTCAGGAAGGGGATGAGGAAGAATTTCTTCAGTCAGAGGGTTGTGAATCTGTGGAATTCTTTGTCACAGAAGGCTGTGGAGGCAAAATAAATGGATTTTTTTAAGGCAGAGATAAATAGATTCTTGATTAATACGGGTCAGGGGTTATACGGTGAAGGCAAGAGAATGGGGTTAGGAGGGAGAGATAGATCAGCCATCATTGAATGGCGGAGTAGACTTAATACTAATTCTGCTCCTATCACTTATGACATTATAATTGTATACGGTAAAGACTGTGGGCTATTTAAACATGATGCATAATAATATTTATATTACTGCCACAGGTATCCATTGCAAGAGGTGTGGATTTTGTCTGTCTCCATGTTGCCAAAACCTGCAAAAGAGATCTTTAGTTTTTATTTTATCATTGGGGCAGTCCAGTAAATCCACTAAGAATCCTGCTGATATGACTTCTGACTGCAATTTGGGAATGTTATCGTGGACAGTAATTGCGACTGTAGTGCAGAATTAAATCAGTGCCACTATCTATCAATGCCATTCTAAAGGGCTGTCCCACTGTCCAAGGTAATTCAAGAGTTCTCCCGAGTTTGCCCTGATTCGAACTCGGAGAATTACGGTAAAAACCACTCGTAGGCACTCGGGGCTCTTGTGGACACTTTTCAACATGTTGAAAAAACTTCACGAGCTTACCGCGTTTCTCGAGTACCTGCCGTTAGCGTTACGAGTCGCTAAGAGACGTCCCGAGCTCCGACGTACCCGCTACATACATTCTACGTACTTACCACGAGTTTTTAAACTTGGGAGAGCTCATCGGTAAACCCGTATAGTGGAACGGGCACTTAATACTGAATGTAAATTGTAGTTTTCCTCAATGTGTAAGGCAACTGAATAAAATACCTTTTATTCAGAAGAAGGGTTTCAGCCCGAAACGTTGCCTATTTCCTTCGCTCCATAGATGCTGCTGCACCCGCTGAGTTTCTCCAGCATTTTTGTCTACCTTCGATTTTCCAGCATCTGCAGTTCCTTCTTAAATTTTATTTTTTAATACCTTTTATTTTTATTTTAAGCACCGTGAAAATAACCAGCACACTCTTCTTGATGGCACTTTACCATAGCAATGAAAGCTGATTAACTATATTTAAACCTCAGATTGGCTCCTTCATGTGAGTGGAGTACACTCCTGGATTCCAGCTCCATGTTTATGATGCGTGTTGAGGAAGAGGCATCAAGATTTGCATCAAGGGTCTCAAGTTGTCCATCCTGGCATCTATCACACAAAACTCCTTTGTTCATTTTAGGCATTTTAAGTTAACTGTGTGTCATTGTTGGAACTAATCTAAAACCAGGACACAGATCCAGCATTGGGAGCTCAATTATCTCTGTGCTGACCTACTGTAAATTATTATTATATATAGTCTCCCCATTGGCTTATCTATGACCGAATCTTCAATCTGATGTGTGCAATTCACATCCAGAACCATTATTTTCCCATGGTTTAAGAACAGGGTGAAAGGCAATCTTATCACAATAACAACCATGGCTTTTGAAGTCTGAGTACAATTGTTGCATTGTACGGCATAAAATATCAGAGGAACTAAACTTCTTTTCACTCTTGAATATGTGGGTTTGGAAGGGTTTCAAACTCTGCTGATATGTTTTAGGATATTTCTCCTCAGGCCTTTGGAACAACTTCATAATGAATCAAGTTGTCTGACACTTCCAACGATATCAACAGATAAAGTATTTCTCAAAACAAGAGCAATCCAACATCTTGTAAGCTGAGTACTGATCAAACTGGGATCCTCTTTGTTAACTGTTAAACCCCTTTCTCATGGGGCGACTTGACGCAAGAGGTAACCAGAGTTTAACATCGTGGGAACCTCGTGCGATAACAGTACGGCATTCGTGGGCCACCGTGGCGCTAACGGCAGGTAATCGTGTAACTTGGTGACTCGGGAGAAAATTCAAGCAAGCTTGAATTTCTCCAAGAGTGACTTGTACACTTGTGGTTGAGCATTGCAACATTTTATGAACGTAGTGGCCAGTGCGATATCCGTGCGATATCCATAATAACTCTTGCGGTTACCATGGGAACTCCTGCGAACGGTGAACCCGGAAGCTGGACAGAGGGGACAGAAGGTGAGTAAAAAAGGTGTTCTCAATATCGCCAATGGAACATGTGTCCATCGAGGACGTCCCACCTCATTGTATACAGTATACAGGTAGGACATATGGATTGCCGCGTGCAATGGGAGCACATACACCATTCCGTGCTGAACAGGTAAACAATTGTGTTTTGTGGGATTGAATTAAAAAAATAAAGATTTGCATCTGCATATGGACAACAACTTATTCATGAGTTATCTTAATGAGATTCAAGAAAATAACTCAAATGTTTAAAAGGGACTTTAATGAAAGGTCCCGCAATTTTATGGTCCGTGAGAAAATTTTCATGTACTTCTTAATTTCACATGTACAGGTGCACAACCTTTTATCCGGTGTTCCGGAAACCGAAAAACTCTGAAAACCGGCCATTTTTCCAGGATGTCGTCTGCACACCAAAGCTCGCGTTTGGCGCCAAACTTGACCCGAAACGACACACGGTCAACCCAGGTCTGTACTACTGTAGCGGCGGCTTCCTCCCCAGAGACCGGGGAGACACTTAAACATCTGTAAATCATTGCTTAAATGTTAGTCAGTTAGTTTGGAGGGCTTTTATGTGAAAGGGTAAACTTTAGGGGGGGTGAAAGGGTAAGCTTTAATTTTTAGTCCCCTACCTGGTCGGAGAGGCGGGGAGCGGTCAATGCCTTACCGTATTGCCGTGCAGTAAGCTCCGCAGCGCTGTGGCCGCCAACTCCCAGCTGGGGCTCCGGGCATCCGGCCGCGGGCGGCGCTGGTTGTAGCTCTGACCCCGGCAACTCTACCCCTGGCTGCGAGGCGCTCCAAATCCACCGCCACCCGCGGCTGGACGCCCGCAGCCCCAGCTCCGCAAATGTTGGGAGTCGGCGGCGTCGCAGTGCTCGGATACCAGCGGGGAGCGGGCAATGCCTTACCGGGTTGCCGTGCAGTAAGCTCCGGAGCGCTGTGGCCGCCGACTCCCAACATTCGTGGAGCTGGGACACTGTGTGGTCCGGCCTCGGGGGCACGGATTTGGAGCACTTCTCCCAGCCAGGGGTAGAGTTGGGGGGGTCGGAGCTCCAACCGGCGCGCCTCGCAGCCCGGACGGAGCCCCCAGCTCCGCGATGTTGGGAGTCGCCGACTGGTAGGGGACTAAGAATCAAAGTTTCCCCCTTTACCACCCTCCCCCTTTACCACCCCCCCACCCACCACCACCACCCCCTACACCACCCACCACCACCACCACCACAAAATCCCTCCAAACTAACTGACTAACATTTATGCAATGATTTACAATGATTCCCCGGTCTCCGGGGAGGAGGCAGCCGCTGCAGACTTTTCAAGCCGCCCGCGCTACCTACCTAATCTACGCTAAAAATCTTCCATTCGGAAATCCGAAAATGTCCGAAATCCGACAAGTGTCTGGTCCCAAGGCTTTCGGATAAAAGGTTGTGCACCTGTACTTCTTAATTTCCTTCTAGAGACACTCACCATCACCACTGATGTTTACAGAGCAGCAGCCTGCTAGAAATTCACCTTTGCCTTTTGTTTACGGAGAGGGCCGTGCACAAACACCATTTCAAGAAGGGGCAGATTGTTTTGCTGACTTCAATGACTCCAGTTAACCCTCGGACGTTGAAAATTATTTATGTGGTGTTTAAGTAACCGTTTGAGTTTTAGTTTATTTTAGTTGTTGGCCACTCAACATTTGGTGTGACATCTAGAGTCCTTTATAAATGTCTATATGTTAATATGTGTGTCTTTTCCTCTTGGGCATTACTTTGTTTCTGTTGGTGGCTCCACATTTTATGATAGCCTGAAGTGTGATAAAGCTGTTACCTCAGCAGTTTGATTGTCAGTGCTTGTTTACCTCATTGTTAAATACATATATTTTTTACTATCAGCTTGATGTCTGCAATTCTTCATTAACACATCACTACAAGATGAATGTCTCTAATGTTATAATCCCTCTCATGCTGAAACACAAACTAGTTGAAGGGAGGTGATATAATCACATTTTCATTTATTTTCATTTTTGAGTGTTCAGGTCCATCAATTGTTGAGCAATTTAAACGTTTGAAAGTTTCACCTCTCGGTAGAAAATAAAATAAGCCAATCAGCACGGTAAATGTGAGACAAAGTCTTTATTCCTATTTGACAATATAAAAAGACGACTTGCACATATTGAGAGAAGGTGCATCACACCAAACATTTGTCTATAAAAGGGCCTCGCAAACACGAAAATCAACAAATGAGGCACGCTAGATTATTTTAAACACATTATATTAATTAACCTCCGCAACAAGCCCAAACTCAGGCATTAAAAGGGACAATGCAATGTGCTAAATGGCAGGTTTTGCGGACGAACATCTTATAGGAAGCACTTTTCAGAGGACAACACTAGAAAGTCAGCTTATTTGCTATGCATTTCGGCTAACATGCAGTAGTGTTCCTGTGGTCGGCTATCTTTTAATTCCTCTTTTTAATTAATCTCACCCTTCTGCCTTCACGCAAGCGTCCTCAATGCACATAGTGGGCTGCTGCGTACGGCGCGTCAATGAAAAAAACCACCATCCTGTACTCGAAACTACTTAGTATAGGCATGTCTCCAAATGAGCCAATTCAACCAAGGGAGGATATTTATAGTGTGTGAAAAAAAAAGTGACATCATTTGTGCCACGTGATGATTTTATTACACTTGACAGTTCACAATGTTCATTCAAGATTTAACGGGAAAGCTCGGGAGACGGACAAGTCACTCGCACAAATAACAGAAATGCCGAGTACCGTGGGAACTCTTTATCTACCCCCCCGTTATATCGTGTGATATCGTGCTAGACCACGACCACTTCACTCTGGTTACATCTTGCGTCAAGTCGCCCCGTGAGAAAGGCCTATTACTCTATTTACAATGCTTTCAGGAGAAAAATTGGAGTGACAATTGTTTTCAAAAAAATATTTCAAAATACTTGAATTATTGGGCATAAAAATATCAGAGATTGGTAATGTTGTTGGATTGAGAGCAAAGGCAACAAATCTATTCAGTTTTTAAGAAGGAACTGCAGATGCTGGAAAATCGAAGGTACACAAACATGCTGGAGAAACTCAGCGGGTGCAGCAGCATCTATGGAGCGAAGGAAATAGGCAACGTTTCGGCCGAAACCCTTCTTCAGATGATTCAGTTTCCTGTTTGAAGGAATGGGGTGCTCTAGGCATGGGATATGGTGTTAGGCAATAACGAACAAAGAGATAATTTAATAAGTCACCAGGGATACAACTTGTCAATTGAAATGGGATATTATTTCTCAGCATTGAGGTAAACATTCTCTAAATGTGAAATGTTCTTATTTTAAACCAGAATAGTCAGTGCCAAGCTAACATTTGGTAACTGGTCTAGGACCATGTCCAAACTATCTGCATCTATGGCTAGGTGTACGTTTAAGCAGAGTCAGAGAGAGATCCACTGCCAACTGCCTTCCACCCGAATATCCTCAGTTGACTGCATTCAGCACTCGTATGCTTGATACCAAACTCTCGAAAGAGTTGCTCTGATTTGTGCACTCATGAGAAGAGTTTACCAGCGGGACAGGAAAAATGATTCAAGAATGTGGTCAAAGAAGTGAGTGTCCCTACTGACCCTTGCAAATCTCTGGCCCATTACCACTCAATGGGGAGAATGGGCATAAAGAATCTAAGACTATGCATCAGAAGTACACAGAAGCCCATAGAAGTGACAGAAGGACAGCGTGTGACCGAAGGTGGTTCCCAAACCACCCACCTCATGATCATCCTCCTGCCCCATCTGTGGAAGGGTCCGTGGGTCCTCAGCTACCAACCTCACAACCCACAAAACTAGAACAGGAGCAAGACCATCAATCCAAAGGAGCTGCCTAAGAATACTTCTGCTCCAAGGTGTCTATCTCTGTAGTTTGAGATCAGAACACTCAATCAAGCACACATACCCTTCTGGTGGCCGATTGGGAAAGGGGGAGATGCAGCGAGACCTGGGTGTCATGGTACACCAGTCATTGAAGGTAGGCATGCAGGTGCAGCAGGCAGTAAAGAAAGCGAATGGTATGTTAGCTTTCATTGCAAAAGGATTTGAGTATAGGAGCAGGGAGGTTCTACTGCAGTTGTACAGGGTCTTGGTGAGACCACACCTGGAGTATTGCGTACAGTTTTGGTCTCCAAATCTGAGGAAGGACATTATTGCCATAGAGGGAGTGCAGAGAAGGTTCACCAGACTGATTCCTGGGATGTCAGGACTGTCTTATGAAGAAAGACTGGATAGACTTGGTTTATACTCTCTAGAATTTAGGAGATTGAGAGGGGATCTTATAGAAACTTACAAAATTCTTAAGGGGTTGGACAGGCTAGATGCAGGCAGGAAGATTATTCCCGATGTTGGGGAAGTCCAGGACAAGGGGTCACAGATTAAGGATAAGGGGGAAATCCTTTAAAACCGAGATGAGAAGAACCTTTTTCACACAGAGAGTGGTGAATCTCTGGAACTCTCTGCCACAGAGGGTAGTTGAGGCCAGTTCATTGGCTATATTTAAGAGGGAGTTAGATGTGGCCCTTGTGGCTAAGGGGATCAGGAGGCATGGAGAGAAGGCAGGTACGGGATACTGAGTTGGATGATCAGCCATGATCATATTGAATGGCGGTGCAGGCTCGAAGGGCCGAATGGCCTACTACTGCACCTAATTTCTATGTTTCTATGTTTCTATACCCAGTTTGAGCAAAGGGTTTTCATTCTACCATAAGTGATCCAGTTGGAAATATTTGTCATAGCATTAGGTTTCACTGAATAAATCTCTTGAATACCATCATCTTCAGGATTAATTTACAATGTCTAACCCCTCCTCCCAATGCCGTAAGCCCAACGTAACCACCATCCCCTGTATTTGTAGGCCTTTAGGATGGGGGAATCTGGCAGTGAGACAATGACTGAATAACAGAGCACAGGTGGATACCAAAAGAGACGGAGAGAATAGAAGCATTTGGAGGTTGGCCATGCTTCAATGAGACCAAAAACCAAGTGAGCACAGAGTCATATGACCTGGTAATGATAGAGAAACTAATTGCCAATATGCAAGGAACCTATTAAATTAATCTTGGGTTTAATCACTAAATCCACAGCATGATCTAATGGGAGTCATTTAATGCTATTTAAAGTATTTAGCTTACAACTTTTCCATTTTCATTGGAAAGCAAAAACAAAATACCACCTCCTGCGCTGGACATAAGGTTTAAGGCTCAGTGGGCGGTAAGTTCATAAATTTCACAAGACCCCTCTACAACAAGCTAAAGCTCCATTGCACCCTCTCCCAACTAGTTATAGGTTACACCACGCCACTCGTTGAAGCAGCTATTTACCACATGCGTCTCTTGACAACTTAACTCACCCACCACAGCCCTCTCTCCACCAGCAAACACTGCCATCACGCTGCCTCCGCCACCAGTTAGCATCCCCATTATATTCTTCTATCAACCAGCTTACACTTCCACCACACCCATTCATAAACAACTATTTCTTCTGCTCTCTCCCTCAACCAGCTGAAGCCTCCACCACACCCCTCCGCAACACCTTTTATTAATGAATTAACAATTAGTGGGAGAGTCTATGACTAACATCTAAGGTAGACAAAAGTGCTGGAGAAACTCAGCAGGTGGGACAGCATCTATGGAGCGAAGGAAATAGGCAACGTTTCGGGCCGAAACCCTTCCTCAGACCACGCGCTAACTCTCAGACACCTCCTCCTACTTAACTCACTCTAACCTCTCCCCCTCCCCCCCGAACGTACAGCCATCGACTTACTCCGCAACAACCCAGACTGGGTTATCAAACCTGCTGACAAGGGAGATGCCGTGGTAGTCTGGCGCGCTGATCTCTACAAAGCTGAGGCCACGCGCCAACTCTCGTACACCTCCTCCTACTTATCCCTGGACCATGACTCCACTGATGAGCACCAGGCCCTATAACCCCCATTCCTCTAATATCTAACATCTCTGCCATATTCTTCCCTCAACGAGCGAACATCTCCACAACACACTCCTGCAACCAGATAACTCTTCTATTGATCCCCTCCCACAACTGGTGAACACCCTCACTGCACCTCTTCTCCAACAAGCTATGCCGCTACGAGTTAGATATAGCTCTTAGGGCTAACAGAATCAAGGGATATGGGGAGAAAGCTAGGATCTAGGATGATCATGCATGTTCATATTGAATGGCGGTGCTGGCTCGAAGGGCCAAATGGCCTACTCCTGCACCTATCTTCTATGTTTCCATGTTTCTATTATCCCTCCACCAACCAGTTACAAATCTACTGCACGCCTCTTCAGTACCCCCTGCTTTCCCCATCAACGCACTCCCCATCACACCAGCCCCCCACCTCTGGGGAAGCTTAAACTATGACAGCACCATCGGTTTGATGATAACTGTGGCCACCAACCATGTCCCTGCAGTGTAAACAAACCACAAGACTCAGTGGAGGCAAGCCAGCCTGTCATTACCAGGAATATTTTTATTTTAGTCGACATGGGAAAATAAACCAAAATTAGATGTTTACAAGTCTTTGGGTAAAATTGTGTCAGTGGAGGTTTACACACACGTAACAAACCTTCAAGCCTAACTGAACAAATTATGATGTTTGGAAAATTTCAATTATGACAATTGATCTGGTGCTGAAAGTTTTAGAGATGCAGCACAGAAACATGTCCTTCAGCTCTTGAAGTTTGCACTAACCAATGCATTAAACATCCATTTTTATACTCACCCTACTTAAATAATTAAAAAAAAAATCCTCATATTCCCATCATTTCTTCCCAGATTCCACAGTTCAGGTACCCGCCATGGGTAATGTACAGACGCTATTTTACCTACAAACCTGCATGGTTTTAGGATGGCAGGGGAAATTGGAGCATCTGGTAGGAATCCATGTAGTCATACAGCTATCAACATGAAACAGGTCCATCAGCCCAACTTGCCCACAACGACCAAGTTGGCATTCTGGACCAGTCCCATTTGCCTGCATTTGCCCCATATCCCTTAAACCCTCCCTTTCCAAATATCTTTGTATTTACTTCTATAGTGTACTCTGGCAGCTCATTCCCGATATGGAATGCATTCTGAATGAAAAAGTTGTCCCCGCTTAAGTCTCTTCCCTCTCACCCTAAGTAATGCCCTCTAGTTTTAGAATTTAACTTAAGAGTCTGAACACTCAGAAAGCATTCAACACTGATGGCGTTCCCAACTGTCTTGTAAAAATCTGTGAGGACAACTACTAGTGATTTTGAGGGCATCTTCAACTTCTCACCACTGAGGTCCACGTTTAAAATGACATCTGTAATATCAGTGCCCAAGGTGTGCAAGGTGACATGCCACAATGACTACCAACCCAGTGGTGCTCAGGTGCAATGTGACTTAGAGAGGTTGGTCATGAAGCATAACATCTCCTGCCATAGTAAGGATGTGGACCTATTAAAATTTGCCTACCACCATAGCAGATCAATAGTGGATGCCATATCGCTGGCTCATCACTTTTCACTGGATCATTTGGACTAAACATATGTAAAGTGTGTTAGGATGTTGTTCATTATGTGGGGTGACACAGTGGTGCAGCAGGTAGAGACCTGACCCCGGGTTCTGTCTGTGTGGAATCTGCCTATTCCCCCTGTTACTGAGTGGGTTTCCTCTAGATGCTCTGGAGGAAGTTGAGGCAGAATCTATAACAACATTTAAAAGACAATTGGACAGATACATGGATAGGAAAGGTTTAGAGGGATATGGGCCAAAAGGGGGCAGGTGAAATTAGTGTGGATGGGGCACGTTGGTCAGCATGGGCAGGTTTGGGATGAAGGCCCTGTTTCTCTGCTGTATCTCTATAGCCATGAATGGGTTGGGGAAGATAGGGCAAAGGGAGGTTTTGTGATACAGAATGACACAAGAGGTGGTGGTGTCTGCCGAGGGGGTGTTGTGTGGACTTGGCGAGAAAAGAGATGACTGCACTTAAAAGAGCCAATATAAAAAGGAGATGAAGGAAAACCTGAGGCAGAAAAAGAAACCAGCAAGATACAAACGAGGGAATCAAAGCTCAGTAGATGATGGATAGCTGATATAAAATAGGAAAATTATGGAAATACTTAGCAGTCCAGGCAGCAAGTGATGAGAGAACATCATGGGGTTAATATCGCGTTGATGGCATCAGCAAAGCTACAGATTGATAATGTTTCTCTGAGGTTACACTGGGATAGTGCTGAAGTATTCTGCACTGAGATAGACCTGGAGGATTATACCCCAGTACAGTGCAGGAGGATTCCCCAGTAGGATGGTATTGGACGATTTGACATTGCACAATGCAGAAGGATTCTGCTCTGGGATGGTGATGGAGAATTTGTCACTAGGACAGTGCAGCAGGATTCTACACCAGGATAATTCAGTTGGAATCTATACTGGGATAGTGCAGAAGGAGATGTGAGGAACTGCAGAATCCCAGTATACAAAAATAAACACAACTGCCGCAGTAATTAAGAAATAAAACAACATTTTATGAAAAGAAAAAAAAATCATGTTAAAATGATGATGTTGCATGAAATGCTTTTGATTGGAAATGAAATAAAAAAATTAAATGAAATCGTCTGATGCAAAAATTTATTGTCATTGTCAGTGTACAGTACAGAGACAACGAAATGCATTTAGCATCTCCCTTGAAAGGGAGTTGACACAGGGCGTCGTTTGCACGTTCTCCCTGTGACCCCGTGGCCTTTCGCCGTGCACGGTTTCCTCCATTACAGGCAAAGGTGGGTGAAGTGTCTTGCCCAAGGACACAACGACAGTATGCACTCCAAGCGGGATTTGAACCGGCTACCTTCCGGTCGCCAGCCGAACTCTTAGCCCATTGTGCTATCTGTCGCCTATGTTGCATATTGCTTTATATTGGTATGACTATGGCAAATTAAATTCCTCGTCTGTTGCAAAAATACTTGGCTAATAAAATATGATTATGATTATGTAACTCAGTGGGTCAGGCAGCATCTCTGGGGTATATGGAAGTTGTCTGTACGGAGTTTGCACGATCTCCCTGTGACCACGTGGGGTTTCTCCAGGTGCACCGGTTTCCTCCCATATTCCAAAGACGTGCAGGGTCGTATTGGCAGCTGTAAATGACCCCTAGTGTGTAGGATAAAACTGGGGAGAATGGGTGATCGGTAGTCGGCGTGGACTCGGTGGGCCAAAGGACCCGTTTCCACGTCATATCTCTAATCTAAACTAAAGGAAGAAATTTAAATGAAAAAGATTATAAGCATCAACAACAGCAAATATCATTGGTTTTCCAGTGCTAGGATAAATTAGTTCATTTGAACTTTGCCCAAGTTATTCTTCATGTTCCTTTTATATCTTCCATACTTAATGAATGATGTGTTTGAAAAAAAATAGTACCAAATGGTGAGACCACAGAACTGCTTAAAAGTTACGTAAAGACTGAAAGCGTACAGAGAGATAACAAATTTAATAGTGCAGATCGCCACAAAACAACTGTATGAAGAGAAATTTTAAAGAGTTACATTATCATGGAAGGTGCATAAACTATGAGTGAGACAGAGTCCTGCATATTTCAGTTCAGTTTATTGTCACGTGTACCGAGGTACCGTGAAAAGCTTTTGTTGCGTGCTATCAAGGCAGCAGAAAGACAATACATGATTACAATCGAGCCATTTACGGTGTATAGGTACATGATAAGGGAATAACATTTAGTGCAAGGTAAAGCCAGCAAAGTCTGATCAAGGATATTGTGTCTATATACATGTAGTTGGTTAAATAAAAAATGTAGCGAATTCACTGTCCATCAGTAATACTCAGAAATAAATGAAGAGGAAACCAGGCTGTCTGTCAATCTCCTCCAACCATACTCGATAACAGCAATTTCGCACTAGATCCACACAAGATGTATTGCCATGAACAAGAGATCTTGTTAACCACACTGTTTCCATTCACAACATCAGGACTTCATTACGCTACTTCAGGGAGAATGCAGCTTGACTCAAAATGGTTGCCCCAAGGCTGCCATTTACCCAACAGTTGTAAAGCATTAAACAGGATAGTCATTAGGAATTAAGGAACCGCACAATTTATTGTTCCCCATTCTGCACATGTATCATGAAAGGAAAATAGGCTGTTCCCATCAATGCCAGTTTTGCAAGTGTACCTGAGGGGCTCACATCCACAGATTTCCAATGCATGTTATAAATGGATGAGGCACGATGTTGGGAGAAACTATTTATAAAGTTGGCTCCAGTCATCCCAGTGCCATACTGGTGATCAACAACAATTAGTTATTAGAAGGACTGAAGGAAAAACTTCAGTCTACATCACATGCATCCTATACCACGTTCTGTGCTGGACATGTGGTCAGTTCTCAATGATGCCAATTGGAGCAAAATTAATGCAGCAACAGCGGAGTTGTATCTGTGCAATGCAACAGGTTAAGCCCTTGCCCGATGGGAATGATATCTTTGTCACCCACAGTATCAAATGACGGCATAGTGTCAGTTTACATCAAGAGGCAAAACATCATGGATATCATAGGTACACAAAAATGCTGGAGAAACTCAGCGGGTGCAGCAGCATCTATGGAGCGAAGGAAATGGGTGACATTTCGGGCCAAAACCTTTCCTCAGTCTGAAGAAGGGGTTCGGCCCGAAACGTCGCCTATTTCCTTCGCTCCATAGATGCTGCTGCACCCGCTGAGTTTCTCCAGCATTTTTGTGTACCTTTGATTTTCCAGCATCTACAGTTCCTTCTTGAACATATTGATAATAGGTGAGATTCCAGCTATCAAAGTAGTAAGGGTCCTCATTTATCAATTGCATATTAACACTGTTTCTATTTGTTTCTTTTTTTTTTATAGATAGGAAGAAAGAAGAAAAAAAAGAAAAAAGAATAGAATAAATTACCAATAATACAATTTTGGAGATTATAGATTTGGTCCGTAGATTATTCATCTAATCCTGGGTTCAAGCTTCAGTCAGGCTTCTGTGCCAGACCCATTTACCCTTTCAGAAAATCAATAAATGGGGACCATATTCTAGCAAAAAATTCTTGTTTGTCAATTAAGACAAGTCTAGTTCTTTCCAAATGTAGGGTCTCCGACTTCTGCATAATCCACATTTTAATTGTGGGGGTTGTTGGATTTTTCCAAAATTTTAGTATTAATTTTTTCCCAGTTATCAGACTATAATCTAGGAAGTTTATTTGGCTTGTTGTAAGTTTTAGGCTTTGTTCTGATATTCCTAATATTATTAGTTTTGAATCGGGATCCCTCTTATGGTTTTATACACTTCTAACACATCCTCCTGCACACCAAGGAACAAAGCCCTAGCCTGCTCAACCTCTCCCTGTAGCTCAGGCCCTTGAGTCCTGGCAACATCCTCATGAATCTGATCTGCACCCATTCTAGCTGAACAAAACATTTCATACAACGGAGACAAAACTGAATACAACACTCTAAATGTGGCCTCAACAAAGTTTTGTACTTTGATCTCCATAACATGATCTCCCAACTTCTATACTTTATACTCTAAGCGATGAAGGCCAATGTGCTGAAAGCCTTCTTGACTGCCCTATCTACCTGTGACACCATGTTCACATCACTGTCTGGAACCCTGCCATTCACTGTGTGGGTCTAGCACTGGTTTGACTTCCCAAATCACAATGCCTTGCACTTCTCTGTATTAAACTGTATTAACCAATCCTCGGCACATGTGTCCAAGATCCAACTTCACTAACTGTTCCTCAGCCCAACCAATCAAGTTCTTTGACAACCATGAGATTTGGCACACTGTCATTTCGTTTCATGGCACTTAAATGTATGGAGAGTTGGGAAACAACCAATCTCACATGCCATGTGCCAACGTATTGATTGGTGTGATTTATGGCTATCTAATTGAAAGGCAGAGCAAAGATATTGCTTTCAGACCTACCACACCGGTCATTTTCTCATCACCATTTAATGAATGCTAATTGCTATGTACTAGGCTTACAGCTGCCTTCTGAGTCTTCATTAATCTTGAGCAGCTAGTTACCCTCATCAAGGGTGAAATCAGAAAATGCTGGAAACACTAAACAGGTCAGGTGCTGTCTGTGGAATGAGTCAGACTTAAAGACCAGATGAATGAGAAATTGAGAAAACAAGTCTGTTTCTTGGGAAAGGATAAGATCAAGAGAAGGTCTCTGAAAGGGCAAATTCTAATGATGTATTGTGTAGTAAGAGACTTTAGAGGTGGTTTACACTGAAGATAGACATAAAATGCTGTAGTAACTCAGCGGGACAGGCAGCATCACTGGATAGAAGAAATGGGTGACGTAAGGGGAGAGGGAGACATAGAGATATGGAAGGGTAAGGTGTAAACATGGGAGATCAAAGGAGACTATTCAAGGAAAATATAGAATAGATTATTTAGCTGAGGGAAAGGTGACAATTAGGCCTACAATCAATAAAATGTAATCAGGAGAATAGTTAATAGTCAGAGAACTAGGGTAGGAGAGGGATAGAGAGAGAGTGAAAGCAAGGTCAGTATGGGAATGGGAGGGGTGGGGAGAGGGATGGAGAGAGGGATGGAGGGGGGAAGGGGGAGAGAGGAAGAGAGAGAGAGAGAAAGATTTCAAAGTTTGACTTAAATTTGCACTGCTGAAACTTTCCTTTGTTAAAGGATTTCTCCATTTAGTGAGGAATTCCTGAGTTCTTCTGGACCGCCGTGGGAATGGCCATGGCTGGCGGATTGCCAGGAGTGCCTGGAGATCGAGGGGTAGGAAAGACTTCAGTGTCTTTGACGTTTCTAGCACTGATTCTCTGCCCCAATACCGTTTCGCATAGAGCAGCTGCCTGGGCTTATTGAGAAGAAGGTACTTTTCACTTTGGCAGTTTCCAGGAAAATCGGGAAGGCTTTAAAGAGCCTCACAAAAGCTGCTCTCGACTGTGGAGTTGAGCGTGTGGACTTTCCTTACTCGGCTGGAGGGAACTGCTTCTGCTGCTTATCCAGACTGTGACTGTCCCTGAGATAGCTTTTGAGCTGAGTTGCTGGTGTCCCTGGTGCTGGTTTGTGCCACTGTTAAGATGGCGGGGGCCCGGTCTCGGAGTTATGCAGCTGTGACTTCGGCTGCGGTGTCAGGGCCATTTGAGGATGAGCCTTATGTTGTCTTGGATGGCTATATATATGGGATCTCGGTCCAAACCGGGTCCCTGTGGAGCAGGGGTGCAATAGCGAAGGGCATGCATGACCTTTTCAAGAGGGATGTTATTGCTTCTTCCGAGCTTGCAGGAGGGAAGGTTGGGACGATATTAAAGTCCCAGTAGGATGTGGCCCGAGGGTTGGAGAGGGGGCTCGCAGTAGAGATGGTCTTTATACCGGTGGAACCATGGGTGTCCACTGTAAAACCTGTTCTCCTGCGGAATTGTCCCACATTTCTCCAGGATGCAAAAATTCTTCCACACTCGGGAAAGATTGGGGAGGTGTGGTGTAAGCTTATTAGGCTTACACACCCCGGAATGACCTGTACGAAAAAGGGGTCTTGACTTTCAAGAGGCGGGTTCTCATGAAGGTGGAAGCGGGGTTGGGCGCTGAGGGGAGCTTCGTTGTGGAGCATCGTGGTGCCCCTCACCGCGCGTATTAGAGTTGGGGAGAGGCACGTGCAGAGAGTTTGGACATCTCCGCAGGGATTGTCCCAATCGCCGGCCCGCTATCTGGTCAGTTGTAGTCGGTCTGTGTGGAGCCGTTCCTGTGTCTTCGGAGGTGGTTGACCAGTTCCGGGGGTGGAGGAGGTTCTTTCAGCTTATGTCGATGATGTACTCGTTACATTCACTGACCCTGGTGACCTGCGGAGGATGCGGGACTGCCAGAAGATTTTATCGGCTGCATTATCTGCCAGGATTAACTGGAGCAAGTGTTCTGGACTTTTAGTGGGTCAATGGCAGGTAGACTCCCTGCTGGAGGAGATGAAATTGTATGTGTGGAGCACCACACACCTCCTCTATCTGGGGTTGTACCTGAATCCCATTGAGGATGCTTGGCCGGTGAACTGGCTGGAGCTGGAGATGACAGTTGTTGCCCGGCTGGGGCGCTGGTCAGGCCTGCTTGGAGTTCTTTCTTTTCAGTGGAGGGTGTTGGTCATAAACCAGCTAGTGGCCCGCCTTGTCCGGCCGCCTATCTTTGCAACTGCTTTACTGAAGAAGCTGGTTGATTTCTTTTGGGGAAAGTAGGAAGCACTGGGTTTCCTTAGCAGTCCTGAGTCTCTCGTTAGAGGAGGGCAGCCAGACCTTGGTATGCGTGCGTACCCAGGTGGCGGCTCACCGTCTCAGGACTCTGCGGAGGTATATGGACGCGGAGAATCCCCCCAAGATGGCACGCTTTGGCCAGGTATTTTTTACCGTCGGTGTCATTGTCTAAGGGGAGTTTCGCAGCACCCGGTGGCGGGCATCAGTCGACCCGCCCTAAGGGGCTTGCCTAGTTGCTATCGGGATGTGCTAAGATTGAGGAATTTGGTTGTTTTCAGCCAGCGTGTTGCTCCACGAGGGGAGGGGGATGTTGTGGGAGTGGCCGATCCTCACCCTGTCATGGCGGGGAGTGGGGAGAGCCGATCGGGGGGTTCAGTTCAAAACTGTTGCTGAATCTGAAACATAACGGAGAATGCTGGAAATGCACACATTCTGTTCCATTCAAGTGCTGTGTGGATTGTGAATGCATGTTTATTCCAGGTCTCTGGATTACCAGAGTACTAACATGACCATTTTACTATAATACTTTGTCGTATTTTTGTGCTATTTCAGCAGTATTGCCAACGAGGCTCTCAAGGATTGTAACTCATAAAATGGACTTTAAATTTGTTGCCTAGTTCTCTCTGAGTTATGTGCATGCCAGCTAAGAACATGGATTCTTTGTGACTGAGAGTTTAACTAGCATTGAGGTGTTGGAGAAGTGTCAACAGACTATCGTAACAGGTACATCCTGTATCATTGATTTACCTTGTGGATTAATTCATATTTCAGAAAATAAACAGACTGAGCAATTTCAACTAGAGCCCATTTGTTATTTGCTACAAAAAGGGGAGCCATTTAACTGTTAAATCCGGAAAGAGCAATATGTTTCTCACAGTACTAATCGGTGTAAGTGATATGAATGTAACTCTTGTACGTAGAGGATTAAGAAGCTATAAAACAGGTGCAATGTGGCGTTTTTCTCCTCACACCATCCTGTGTAATGCAGTGACATTAACTTCTCTGCAGCTGTTGGAGGTACACCTGTACAAATGTATTAGGATTTCCACACTTGTCCACCCTAAGAAAAAGGCAGGCACTTAACAACACCATAAATTCCAACATGAATGCCTTTCAGCACTCAACAAAGTGTCAAGTGTTGAACCTTCAATTATCAAAAAGGCAAATTGATTTTATTTGGCCAAAACTCATTTTAGGAGAGCAGTGTGTCTTTAAATGTCATTAAAGATAGACCCAAGATGCTGGAGTAACTCAGGCAACGTCTCTGGATAAAAGGAATGGGTGGTGTTTCGGTTCGAGACCCTTCTTCAGCCTTCAGAGATGCTGCCTGCCCTGCTCAGTTGCCCCTTTGCATTTTGTGTCTAACTTCAGTGCAAACCAGCATCTGCAGTTCCTTCCTTTAAATTTAATTAGTCCTTGCAAAGGAATAGTGGTGATAGAAAACTGACATTGTTTCCCAGTACCTTGATTTTGCTCTCTGACTCCTGATTCAAAAGGACACAAGGTGTAGGACTAAGTCAGTGGGTCGAGCAGCATCTCTGGGGAACATGTATAGGTGACATTCATGACCTTCTTCTGACGCCAGGCACGGAAGAATAGTTTAGCTTTTCTCTCATTGGGCAGATGAAATGTAGGTGCCGCTCCTGTCTCCATATTGGGACCATTTACCCCAACCCCTCCCCCCCCCATCCCAAGGTTAGTTTAGTTTAGTCTAGAGATACAGAGGGGAATCTCCTAGCCTGCACTGAGCAGCGATTCCCACACATTAACACTAGCTACACACACTAGTGACAATTTTATATTCATATCAAGCCAATTAACCTACAAACCTGTACATCTGAGGAGTGTGGGAGGAAAGCGAAGATCTCAGAAATAACCCGTGTGGTCACGGGGAGAACATACAAACTCCGTACAGACAAGCACCAGTAGTGATGATTGAATCCAGGCCCCTGGTGCTGCAAGGCAGCAACTCTACCACTGCGCCACTGTGCCACCCTTGCTTCCCAGGCTTGCCTGTAAGCTGGGCAGATGAAATGTGTAGGAAGGAACTGCAGAGGCTGGTTAAAACCAAAGATAGACACAAGAAGCTGGAACGTCACCCATTCCCTCTCTCCAGAGACGCTGCCTGTCACGCTGAGTTACTCCAGCTTTTTGTGTTTATCTTTAGCTGGGCAGATGATCTAGAAACATAGAAAATAGGTGCAGGAGTAGGTCATTCGGCCCTTCAAGCCAGCACTGCAATTCAATTTTGATCATGGCTGATCATCCAAAAACAGTATCCCATTATGGCTTTTTCCCCATATCCCTTGATTCCCTTAGCCATAAGAGCTAAATTTAACTCTCTCTCTCTTGATTTTGTAACAGTTCTAATAGGAGATGAGATGAGCACAAGCATGAGAAAGCTATACAGGCTTTTGATCAATACCTAGTGAGTATACATTGAGCTCCAGTTAACCACATTAATTTTGTATCCTATAATACCGTTACAGATAAAAATATATAAATCTCAGTTTTAAAACTTTCAATAGACCCTGGTTGAAATAAACAATTTTCAGTGGTTAGACAGTTCAAAACAAGGAGTTTTGTCTGAAATGTCTCATTGCCGGGCCAAAAACCTTGTAGTGGACTACACGAGCAAAGGAAAGTGTTTCTACCTGACCCACCTATCAAAACCTCTACCTTCAGCACCACAACCTCATTATCCTTTGATCCTCTTTGAATCACTTCCCTCTGGAAGGCAACTCCGGATTGTCAAAGCTGCCACAGCCAGACATAAAAACTGTTTTATCCATGAGTAGTTGCTCTACTCAACAGCCAAAAATCCGTAGCCTTCCTTTGATTTGGTATTTTGTTGGTTTATAGAAACATAGAAACATAAAAAATAGGTGCAGGAGTAGGCCATTCGGCCCTTCGAGCCTGCACCGCCATTCAATATGATCATGGCTGATCATCCAACTCGGTATCCTGTTCCTGCCTTCTCTCCATACCCCCTGATCCCTTTAGCCACAAGGGCCACATCTAACTCCATCTTAAATATAGCCAATGAACTGGCCTCAACTACCTTCTGCGGCAGAGAATTCCAGAGATTCACCACTCTCTGTGTGAAAAATGTTTTCCTCATCTCAGTCCTAAAAGATTTCCCTCTTATCCTTAAACTATGACCCCTTGTTCTGGACTTCCCCAACATCGGGAACAATCTTCCTGCATCTAGCCTGTCCAACCCCTTAAGAATTTTGTAAGTTTCTATAAGATCCCCCCTCAATCTTCTAAATTCTAGCGAGTACAAACCGAGTCTATCCAGTCTATCTTCATATAAAAGTCCTGACATCCCAGGAATCAGTCTGGTGAACCTTCTCTAGTACTCCCTCTATGGCAAGAATGTCTTTCCTCAGATTAGGAGACCAAAACTGTATGCAATACTCCAGGTGTGGTCTCACCAAGACCCTGTACAACTGCAGTAGAACCTCCCTGCTCCTATACTCAAATCCTTTTGCTATGAATGCTAACATACCATTCGCCTTCTTCACTGCCTGCTGCACCTGCATGCCTACTTTTAATGGCTGGTGTACCATGACACCCAGGCCTCGTTGCATCTCCCCCTTTCCTAATCGGCCACCATTCAGATAATAGTCTACTTTCCTGTTTTTGCCACGAAAGTGGATAACCTCACATTTATCCACATTATACTGCATCTGCCATGCATTTGCCCACTCACCCAGCCTATCCAAGTCACCTTGCAGCCTCCTAGCATCCTCCTCACAGCTAACACTGCCCCCCAGCTTTGTGTCATCCGCAAACTTGGAGATGTTGCATTCAATTTCCTCATCCAAATCATTAGTATACATCCTAAATAGCTGGGGTCCCAGAACTGAGCCTTGCGGTACCCCACTAGTCACTGCCTGCCATTGTGAAAAGGACCCGTTCACTCCTACTCTTTGCTTCCTGTCTGCCAACCAGTTCTCTATCCACATCAATACTGAACCCCTAATACCGTGTGCTTTAAGTTTGTATACTAATCTCTTATGTGGGACCTTGTCGAATGCCTTCTGAAAGTCCAGATATAACACATCCACTGGTTCTCCCTGATCCACTCTACTAGTTACATCCTCGAAAAATTCTATGAGATTCGTCAGACATGATTTACCTTTTATAAATCCATGCTGACTTTGTCCAATGATTTCACCACTTTCCAAATGTGCTGCTATCCCATCTTTAATAACTGATTAACATGCTTGATCAATGGTGATATGCTTGATCAATGGTGTTTTATCATTAATGTTTTATTATTATTATTAATGTTTAGTGTTATCTGAGACATTCATAACTGTCACTGTATGTCATGTTGTTACTTGTGGGTGGAGCACCAAGGCAAATTCCTTGCATGTGAATACTTGGCCAATAAACTTAATTACTTGAGGAATAGCAATTTCAATCCGTTCTTATAATTAAAGCCCAGTATCATCTCGCAAGGAGATATTGACTTGAAATGTTGACTCTTTCTATCTCCTTGATGCATCCTAGCTGATACGGATTTGAAGTACCAACTGCTGTTATATCATTCTGCTGAGCTTACGCTGCAGCTACTCGGAAGCTAATGCATTTGTTTTCAAAGTGCATTACGCAAAAATGAACACAATACTCATTTGCTGCACAAATTATGGATTTCTCCTTCCATTTGATCATGCTAACAGTCCCAATGCGTTTTACATGGATGGAGTGGCTTTTTGTTATTTCTGCCTGTGGATATGACATTCCTCCTCCATAACCCTATGTTGCTGTGGGAACTTGCACATTATTGATGGAATTAGAACCTTGCAGTCGCTTATTATGAAGAAAGCATTAGCCCAAAATTTCCAAGTCAAGTTTATTATCATATGCACAGGTGCAGTGAGCTAGAGGTACAATGAAAAGCTTGCTTGCAACAGACCACACACAGAGCATAGTTATATGTAAAATAGGATGGCACAGCAGTAGAGTTGCTCCTAAACAGTGCCAGAGACCTAGGTTTAATCCTAACTACCGGTGCCGTCTGTAAATTCCCCCTGTGACCATGTGGGTTTTCTCCGGGTGCTCCTGTTGCTCCGGGTGCCACATTCCAAAGACGTGCAGGTTGACTGACAGCCTCTATAAATTGTCCCTGCTGTACAGGATAGAGCTGGTGCATGTGTGATCGTGTTCGGCAAGGACTCAGTGGGGCCCAAGGTCCTGTTTCCACACCGTATCTCTAAAACAAAGCTAAAAACTAAAACTAACCTCTACTACACAGAGAAAAAACAAAAAAACGTGCAAACACAATAGACAATAGGTGCAGGAGTAGGCCGTTCGGCCCTTCGAGCCAGCACCGTCATTCAATGGGATCATGGCTGATCATCCCCAATCAGTACCCCATTCCTGCCTTCTCCCTACACCCCCTGACTCCGCTATCTTTAAGAGCCCTATCTAGCTCTCTTGAAAGCATCCAGAGAACCTGCCTCCACCGCCCTCTGAGGCAGAGAATCCCACACACTCACAACTCTCTGTGACAAAAAGTCAAGACATTAGCACAAAAATATAATTAGAAATAAGTCCATCATCGTGCAAGAGGTGATCTGTAAGGTTCCATTGCTGACGTAGGATTAAGTTTGTGCGGGTCTGTTGAAGAAACGGTGGTTTTAAGAAAATAGCTGCTTCTGGACCTATGTGGTATGGGACCTCCTGCACTATTGTAGCCTCCATAGCGCTGTTAAATCTGCCATAAAGTAAATGGTTCTGAATGTCACTGACATATAGAAAACTGAAAGCCATTACAAATTAGTCAAACTATTACAAGAACAGAAACCATTGGAAACACTAAGCAGGACAGGCAACATTGTGCAATGAGAAACAAGAGTTAATATTTCAGACTGAAGGTTCTTCCTCTGAAAATATAGTTTTATGCCTCTCTCCATCTCTTTTATCATGTATTTGAATTCTAGTATCTGTAGTTTATTAATATTCAAATTATTATTTTTTAATTAACTAATTTTGAAAGTTTATTAAAAATAAAAACAAGATTAAATTTTTGAAAGTAAACTTGAGGCTGTTCCTGTCTCTTTCAAATGAATGGGACCACTAAACTTAAAGCATGTCTATAAACTGAAATAGGTTGGTGTAGGTCTGCCTGTGTATGATCAGTGGTGTTACAAGAAGTTTGTACTTCACTACTGGACTTGGGAGGGAGTCAGTAAAAACCCCAACACCTATCACAAAGTTCAACACATCTGTATTCCCACAGGCACGGTGAAATGCCCGAAGTTCCGGATGGAACAGCTGGGATTTCTTTGTAAAATCCATTTATTTGTGAACTGCCTTTCTCGGACGGTACATCCTCACTCGAGCACCACTGGCCACAATTTTGCCCTCTACATTAATCTGTCAATGACCATTTGGAACTTCCTGCTTCCATATGCAAACCAAAATATACTGCACAGTAAAAACTTGATACCTTCCTGAAGAACACCATGCCTGCTGAACAATCAACAAGTGTCGATGCCTGAGTGCCTTCTCCCACTATTCTCCAACATTATCAGAAGAGAGAGAATGTTTGGTAGGTTAGGTGTATTAAATGCATTTTCGACTTGCGATATTTTCGATTTACGATGGGTTTATCGGAACGTAACCCCATCGTAAGTTAAGGAGCACCTGTATATACAACCATACACTTACTCTAAGTATATCCATGTGTTCACTCTGCACAGTGTGACTTCAACATGTAACTATTGAACATTTTTGCCAGAATGAATAATGTGTGAGCAGAACAAATGAAAAATCAGAGGAGTTATTTAGCTTCTTCAATACAATACAATACAGTTTTATTCGTCACATTGCACATAAAGTGCAAGTGAAATGAATTTACCAGCAGCGGTACAATGAAAAAGAACACACAATACACAATAAAAATTGAACATAAACATCCACCACAGCATTCATCATTGTGGTGGAAGGCACACAATTTGGCCAGTCCTCCTCCATTTTCCCCCGTGGTCAGGACCTCAACCCTCCGCAGCCGTCGCTGTGGGCGTCCAGATGTGCAGACAAGGTAAGTCCTGAATCGGTGCCTCCCCACCG
Source organism: Leucoraja erinaceus (assembly GCF_028641065.1). Lineage (NCBI taxonomy): Eukaryota > Metazoa > Chordata > Chondrichthyes > Rajiformes > Rajidae > Leucoraja > Leucoraja erinaceus. The sequence goes on from NC_073387.1 coordinate 5,822,632, forward strand.
GAGACCGCGGCTTCAAGATGGTGTAGGCCGCAGGCCGGCGGTCAAAGATTCACTTCATCAGCCTGTGAACTCAATAGATGCCAAATAAATAAAAATATTGCCATCATTCCCTTTCCCTGTTACTCCTATTCTTCTTTATCCAATTATATAATTATCCCTGGATTCACACGGCTTCCTTATCTATCTCTCTACTTCTCCCACTGTGAGCCATTTGATCGGAAGAAAAAAAACAATTTAATTTTGTAGTATAAGTCAGGGTAGAATGAAGTTTAATTCTTTTCAAAGACTCGCTGGCTTATGTAGTTATAAGTTGTTGCAATGAAAACACACTTAAAGCTACATTCCGAGGAATTTTGTACGAATACATTAACCGGCACCCTCCACGAGAGACTAGTATCCATTAATCACTTATAATGCAAATAGCAGAAAACAAAATTTAATGAAGGGATGGTAGTGAGAAATTCTTCATTACATTTCTTCATTATACACATCATTATCTGAACTAATTGGGCAACGCATATAACGACTTCCCTCGTGCCAGCAACCCTTGACATTGAGTTAATATTACATGGCTTACATCTCTTAAATCGAATGCTTACGATTGATTTGGTAATGTATGAGAGTCTTGTAGCAGGGAAGAACAATTATGAGATAAACTCCTGAGAATTGAGTTGATGAATTATCCCAGCAGTCATATGGTATTACCATACAAATATTTGTGTTCGTGAATATAAGTTAACGATTTCAATGTTTTGAAGTAGATCTGGAAATGCATTTCGTTGTCTCTGTACTGTACACTGACAATGACAATTGAATCTGAATCTGAATCTGAATCTGAAATACTGATTTATAAGGTCATAAGTAATGTGAGCAGAATTAGGCCATTTGGCCCATCAAGTCTACTCCACCATTCCATCATGGCTGATCTATCTCTCCTAACCGTTTCAGGTCGAGACTTTTTCTAATCTCTTACCTCGACAGAGGGTCTGAAGAAGGGCCTCGACCCGAAACTTTGTCAATTCCTTCTCTCCATAGATGCTGCCTCATCCGCTGAATTATCCAAGCATTTTGTGTCTACCCTCGTAGGTTAATTGGCTTGATGTAAATGTAAAAATTTAGTTTAGATTAGAGATACAGAGCTGAAACAAGCCCTTTCGGCCCACCGGGTCCGTGCCAACCACCGATCCCCGCACATTAACATTATCCTATACCCACTAGGGACAATTTTTACATTTACCAAGCCAATTAACCTACAAATCTGTATGTCTTTGGAGTGTGGGAGGAAACCGAGGATCTCGGAGAAAACCCATGCAGGTCACGGGGAGAACGTTAAAACTCCACAGATACAGCACCCGTAGTAAGGATCGAACCTGGATCTCTGCCGCTGCATTCACTGTAAGGCAGCAACTCTACCGCTGTGCCACCGTGCCGCCTTACAATTATCCTTAGTGTGTGTGTAGGATAGTGTTAATGTGTAGGGATCACTGGTCGGTGTGGACTCGGTGGGCCAAAGGGCCTGTTTCCACGCTGTACCTCTAAACTAAACTAAACTACTGTGAAAAATGTCAACGTTCACCTGGGCAATTATAGGAAATCAACGTTCACTTGGCCCCGCACTTGCAATGGGATGTGTGAGGATCTGTGCATGGACATTTCTGGGACATGCACATTAGGATGAATTCAATGAGCTGGAACCTATACCTGACAAAGGGTCTCGGACATTTTCTTTAAACACAGATGCTGACTAACCTGCTGACTAACCTGTTGTACACTCCGTGCATTGATTACCTCCTTGAAAATAACACAAAAACATTATTACTGTGATATAGTTTTATGGAGCACAATTCTTTGAACCTTCAATATGGTCTGAATACCCCAACGTCTGCAAAGCCTGACAAAAAGCAATGAGTAACTGACTGAATAACTTTGGTGGAGTGGGTTGAGGTACGAAAGCCAGTTGAATATCAGAAATACTTACCTGACGTACTCCTTCTTGGAAAAGCCAAAAGAATTGTAACACTTCTTGGGCGAGTCAAATATCCTGTGAAGTTATTCTAGAAGGAATGGTGTGTTGTACCATGTGTCCTGGTGAGTGTTTATACTTTAATCAATATCATTAAAATTGACCATTTGATGAATAAGTGGTTGTCATAGGACCACAGTTTCCTGCTCTACAACAATAATGCATGTCATTGACTTTTAATATTGTGAAGGACTCTCAGATGCAGAGTTCAAAGGTTTCAAAGGTCTTTTATTATCACATGTATCAATTAATGTACAGCGATATGCAATTTATCATACAGCCATACGATAAAAAACCATTGGGGTGATCAAAACTCCCACGTCGGGGCGATCAAAACTCCCGTGGTTTGGAGTTCCCGATGTCGGTCTCTGACCAGAGACCGCGGGCTCCATGATGTTAAGTCCGCAAGCACTCACAGTCAGAGCTCCGAGGTTGATCCCTGGTTAAGGAATCACGGGCTCCGCGATGTTAAAGTCCCGTAGGTTCCCCGGGGTGGAGCTCTCAAAATCAGTCTCCAGCAAAGACCACGACATTAGGCCACAGTGTGGAACGAGATATGATGGTGGAAATAAAGAATGAGGAGGCCCCATAGCAGAAGTGTCCACATGGCAGGGCTGGAGACAGGAAGTATCCTGAGCTAATTCTGCTACCACCATCATCTATTGCAACTAGTGATGGCTCCCACTGATTGTCGCTGGAAGCTTGCATCCTTTTCAGGACGGACGATGACAGCGATGTCAACATTTGTAACAAGATGGACTCAAAAGAAGAAGTTTATGAGAAGCACAAAATAATCATGTTACCTATTCTGCTTTAAGTAAGATTTTGTTTGAAATGTGTATTCACCAACAGGGTGATTAAAATTCATCAGCCTAGAGTTTTTGCAAGGCCCCCTGCTTTGTGCTCGACTGATGGTGGTATCCCACTGAAGGAGGCTGGGTGAAAGGCAAATATCAAGCTATAAACACAATGAAATGTGTAGGAAGGAACTGTAGATGCCAGTTCACACCAAAGATGGACACAAAACTCTGGAGTAACTCAGTGGGACAGGCAGCATCACTGGAGTGAAGGAATGGGTGATGTTTCGGGTCGAGACCCTTCTTCAGACTCAGGGGAGACAGAAACGAGATATGGAAGGGCAAGGTGTGGAAATGGCAGATCAAAGCAGATGGTGATCAAGGAAATGTAGAATGGTTCATTGTGTTGGGATGAGGGGAAGGTGACAACGAAGCATACAAACAGTAAAATTAATCAGGAGGACAGTGAAACTAGTCGTAGAGACGCAAGGATGGGGGAGGGACAGAGAGAGAGGGAAGGCAAGGGTCACCTGAAATTAGAGAAATCAAGAGTCATACCGCTGTTGTAAGCTGCTGAAGCGAAATATAAGTTGCTATTCCAATGAATCTGAGCACCCTCTGCCATAAATCTGTGCTCCTTTATCAATTGCACCTTCTCCTTAGATCATGACTGTCAAAACCTAAAATCCCCCCACCCCCTTCTCAACCGCTCTCTTCTCCTTTAAGCTGCTCCATAAAAATAACTTTTTTCATAAAGCTGTTTGTTACACACCTAAATATCTCACTCTTTGGCCTTATCAATATGTTTATTTAAATGCCTTATGTTCCATGATGTTTAAGATTCTTCACAAATGCAAGCTGTTGCCAAAGTGAGACTGATTTTAAAAGTATTCAGATACTTCAAACAGATACTAGATTAAAGATTTTTAACGTTAAAGACGTTTCGTGTTTCGGTTGGCATGATTTTAACATGGTTGGCAAAATCCCAGCCAATAGATATTTCTGCAGATGGTAACTGACCATGATGTAAGTTTCTGTAATATCATCTTGAGTAACATTTGTGACATTCATTCACAAAGATCAAACCAACAATGTATATGAGATCTGAGGTATTCAAACAAAGTCCACAGGATATGATTTTGGTATTTTTCTCGTGAATAAGCAATGAAAATTAGGATTTTAAAGAATTAGCATGTGCACAGTTTAGGTTGTAGCCCTGGGCAGTTTATGTGGGATATAGTCTAAACATGTGAGTGCTAGTCTACCGACTGTTATAAACAGTTGTGACTGTGTTACAAGTCCCAAAGGCACAGTCTGCGACACTCTGCAGCACATTCCAAGATCACAGCCACAACCAATGGGGCAACGGTTCACCAAGAAATATGCAGCTGAAATATTCAGCCTATATATGCTTTCTTACATTCTTGTGATTAACCTGTGCATCAATTTAGGCATATACTGTAGATGGTGAGGCTGACAGAGGTAGGGAGAGGAGGAGTGAGAGAAATTCAGTAAGCTGTAGGATGGTACTGCAGTTGCTGGTTTAAACCGAAGATAGACACAAACTACTGGAGTAACTCAGCAGGACAGGCAGCGTCTCTGGATAGGATGTAGCTGTGTACATATATGGATTGGTGGATATGCACATATGCAGACAGAAACTTGCAAGTCTTGTTGGCAGTGGTGATTTTTTTTGCTGCAATCTTTGTTAAAGTACGTAAGGAAAATGTTTTGTAACTCGTAAAGTAGGCAAGCAGATGTATGGAGCTTTATGGGATTAGTTGTGTGCCCAGCCCAAACCTCCGAGTAATGGTTGCAGTTGGACCAGTATAATTTCCAAATAGCTTCACTCAGTAATATTACTAAGTGCCAAGTGGTATAAAGTCAGAGGCAGCTTGATGCTGGGCTCTGATGTATAATATATGGACAGAAGCTGCAAATCCACCTAACGTCACAGACAATAGGATGCCACGTGTCATTTGTGCCTGGGTTAAGGGTCAATGCCTGCACAGTTCTTAATTCCATTGATAACGGCTCTTTCTTGCTGGCTACTGTTATGAAGGAACACAGTGTTGAGATCTACATGAGCTGTTCCTGAGATTAATCACTTCTTCACTGGGATGAGGTGGGATGCAGAGCCGTCTTAACGCATGGGCACGCTGGGCAGTTGCCCGTGGCCCCACGAGCACAGGGGCCCCCTGATAATCTATGTATTGTAGAATGTTATTGTAGAACATGAAAACGGAGAAGAACATTGCAAGTTAAAGTACAGTGAAATTTGAGATGATCTTTGTAATCAATTGAAGTAAAAAAACAATTTAGAATACCCCCCTCTCCCCTGCAATGTTTGTGATGTATTGACAAAAAGCAACCAGGTTTCTCTATCAATAATAGCACGTGGTTGTCTCAGGTACTGTCTTCGGAATGGTTTCAGGATGGGCTAAGGATGTAGAGCAGGAAAAGTACAGGTTTATTTGGTACCTGCCTACTTTCGACTTGTGCATTGGTCTCTTAAGTCGAATACATCAAATGGTGAAAGTCCAATAACATTGTAGTTCTCTCTCTGAGTGCAGGTGTGATAATTTGACATGTATCAGACTTGAAGAGTTAAAGAAAGGATCACAACTTAAGGCTGAGGTGCAAATTATGGATTGTCCTTCGTGAATAACTTAAATCAGGATCTGTGTACCCCGAACGTAGACACAAAATGCTGGAGTAACTCAGTGGGACAGGCAACATCTTTGGAGAGAGGGAATGGGTGACGCTTCAGGTCCAGACCCGTCTTCGGACTGGCAGTTGGGGAGAAGGAGATGCAGAGATAGGGAAGGGTAAGGTGTGAAAACTAGGCATCAAAGGGGATGCACAAGGAAAATGGAAAATTGATCATTGTTCACTAGGGGAAGCTGACAACGAAGCATACAAAGATAAAATGTAATCAGAAGGACAGGTTGGAGCAGGCAAACACTGAAAAAACACACATGGCTGGGGTAGTGAGATTGGGTTAAAACGTGGTTGTGGAGCTGGAGAGCAAGATGAATCACAGGGGGGGAAGCAACGAGAGAGGATGTTGCAGAACCCTCATCAGAGAGAGGAGGTGAACCTTCAAAGTAGGAATACCTTGAGGAAATTTTGCAGTGGAGCAGACAAATTGTAGGAAGGAACTGCGGATGCTGGTGAAGTTAAGGTGATGTAGCAGGTCGAGGAACTTGTGCTCAGGAAGTGACTTCTGAGCTGGAAGCGGTACTGAAGAACGGAACTGATGCTGCAGATGAGGAAACCCCATGCCATGAGTAAGTGCCTGCTATTCTAATGCTCAAGTTCAGGAATATAGAATAAGTTTCTAAATCTAGTAGGAGAAATTACTGGTGATGTTAACATATCTTTAATCTGTATTCCTACATTCCCACCATCTGATCTGACGTCCATGCCACATGACGTTCATTCTCCAGCTTCCCATGCCAACCGGAAAGTCTATCAGTTTATTAACTCATTCATTCTTAACCTGTGGTCCGAGTGAAGAGCCATGTCAACTCTATCCAGTCATTGAATCATGTTTTTCTAAATGTCCTCTTACACATTCTTAACAATGCAATTTGCCCCAACTTGAGCTTTCTCCCCATTTCCCTAAAATGCAGATGAAAATTTTCAAAGAACAAAACAAAATCTTTGACTATTATTCTCCATGATTTTTCACTTGCGATAAAATTCTGGATATTAGTTTTCAATCCCTGATGACTCCAAGGTAGCCCTGAAGGGTGAAAAATCTTATGTGGGGTTTGCCCATAGATGAATAACCTACGGGAATAATCTTGGGCAAGCTTCGTTTCAAAGCCACTGCATTCAAAAATTTAGTGTGGGGTAAATCTTTATTATTAATGCTAACCTGACCATTTCCTTCAGGAAGTTTTGTGCTTGGGTTATTCTCATTTGAGGAAAACATGGCATTGTTTTTTATTGACACATAGACAGATGAAGGCAAAACAATGAAGGTAACACGATATGTTAATCATCTAATTTGGAAGGCGTCTGTTTATGCCATGTAGAACGACACCCGGCTTATTTACGCAAGCTTGCAACCTACTGTGCAGTCTCAATACCAATACAAACTGTAACAAAGAGACAATCGCAAACAACGTACGGAATTACCTTGAGGAGATCATCTCCTCAATCACAGCATCTCATATTTTGTTGGGCAACTAAACTAAACTAAACTAAACTAAGAAACTCAAAGAGTCAAGAGATTTTAATTGTCATATGTACTGATGACAGAACAATGAAATTCTGATCTCCCGGTTGCTAAACACTTTAATTCCCCTTCCCATTCCCATAATGATCTTTCTGTCCCAGGCCTCCCCCATTGTCAGAGTGAGGCTAAAAGCAAATTGGAGGAAACCAATCTCATATTTCGCTTGGCAGCTTACAACCCAGTGGTATGAATATTGATTTCTCTAACTTCAAGTAGCTCCTCCGTTTCCTCATTCTCTACCCCTCCCCCACCCAAGTCGCACCATCTTCTCATTTTCACCAGGCAAACAGCTAACAATGGCCGGTTTCCATTATCATTGTTGCTTTTTTGCATATCTTTCATTCATTTGTTCTACAGTAGTGGCCGGAAGTGGCAGCGCGGCTCTGGCTGCAGCGGCTCATCGGCAGTCCTGTTTGTTTTGTGTTTTTTGTGTTGTTTATTTTGTTTGGTTAGTCTAGTTTTTGTTTTTTTTGTGGTGTTTTTTGTGGGGGGGGGGGGGGGTGGAACGGGGTGTGCAGTCTCTCCCTGCGGTGGAATGCGTCTTTTCTGTCGTATTCCCCTTCTCTGCCTCCGTCGGCGCTGAGGCCTAGATGGAGCTGGAGGCTCCGGAGGCAGAGACCGTCAAGACTCGCCCTGAGTTCGCTCCCGTGACGGTGGTCCGGCACAGGAGAGGAGCGGCCAGCCCAAGATGGAACGAGGCTCCCGTCGGAGCGGCCGAGCTCGGGGAGGTGCGGCGCTCGCAGCCCAAGGGAGGTTCGGCGCCCATGTCGGGGCGGCCCGGCCGAAGGGAGGGAGGTTCGGCGCCCATGTCGGGGCGGCCCGGCCCGGGGAAGAAGCAACGCCCGAGTCGGGGCGGCCCGGCCCGGGGGAGGTTCGGCGCCCATGTCGGGGCGGCCCGGCCCGAGGCTGAAGTCGACAGATACTCACGTGAGGGTGGCTGGGATGGTGTTCTGGCGGCGGTGGCCTGAGTCCGGGGTTCGGCCGCGGGCCAGCGGCTGCGTCTGCAGGTCTGGGTGGGCGGCAGCTACGACCCACCCCGGGCCGCGGTGTTGAGTCGCGGGACTGTTATAACATCGCCCGGGGGGGGGGGGGGGGGGGGGGGGGGGGGGTATCGCCTCAGCGCAGAGGGAGAAGAGGAGGGAAGAGACTGCAGACTTAAGACTTTTGCCTCCATCACAGTGAGGAGATGTTGGGTGGTCTCACTGTGGTGGATGTTAATATGTGTTTACTGTTGTTTTTTATTGTATGTATGACTGCTTAAATTTCGCTCAGACTTCGGTCTGAATGACAAATAAAAGGCTATTCTATTCTAAATCTCTCTACATCACCGTCTATATCTCTTGGTTCCCTTTCCCATGGCTCTCAGTCTGAAGAAGGGTCTCGTGCCGAAACATCATCCATTCCTTCTATCCAGAGATGCTGCCTGTCCCGCTGTTACACTCCAGCATTTTGTGTCTAACTATGGAATTACCTTTGCAGGTGCTCCATTCAATGGTGGTGGTGAAGTGGATATCCACTGCTCAGCAGCTTAGCGCTTCACAATATTTCTCTCAAAGCCATGAAGAACAAGAGAACAGGAACATGGAAAGAAAAAAATATCAAAGTGCAGAACATAGTGTTGCAAAATTATAGATTATAGATTATAGATACTGCAATGAGGTGGGTTTGAAGATCAGGCCCATACCCTAGCTCATGGGAGGACCATTCAGTAATCTGATAACAGCAGGGAAGAAACTCTTCCTGAATATAGTGGTGTGTGCAGTCAAGCTTTTGTATCTGCTGCCTGTGGGTGAGTGGAGAAGGGACAATCTCTTGGGTGTAAATGGTCCTTGATTATTTTAGCTGCTTTCTGAGACATGCCAAACACCCTTAAGGGCCTGTCCCACTTACGCAACTTTTTTCGGCGACTTGCCGGCACCCGTCATAGTCGCAGCAGGTTGCCGAAAATTTGCAACATGTTGAAAATTTAGCGGTGACCAGAAAGATGCTACGACTCTTTGGGCGACTGAGGAGACTACTCACGACCATACAGGTGACACCTCGACGACCACTGGCGAACATGTGGTGACAGCCAAGTCGCCTCTAGTCGCCTAAAAAATCGCCTAAATAGGACAGGGGCTTAAGGCGTCTTTTCTCCGATAGTTCCAATACAAAAGAGGACAAGGCTGGAGAAAGGATTTGTAGGGAGGTTTAGTTGTGGAAGAAGATTGGAAAGGCTGGGCTTGTTTTCGCTGGAGATGAGGCCGTGTGCAAACTGCAGGAACAGCCCCTCATATTCCACTTGGAGCTTACAACCTAAAGGTGCTAACAATGAATTCTCCAATTGCAGAATTTGAAATTGTAAAATTCCCCCTTCCCCCCCTCCCTTCCCTCTGCCCCCCTTCTGTCCATCTTTATTCTATCCTCTGGCTTCACAACTCCCACCTCTTCTACGTCTTTGGAGTGTGGGAGGAAACCGAAGATCTTGGCGAAAACCCATACAGGTCACGGGGAGAACGTACAAACTCCGTACAGTCAGCACCCGTAGTCGGGATTGAACCCGGGTCTCCTGCGCTGCATTCGCTGTAATGCAGCATCTCTACCGCTGCCGATCAATCATTCATAATTCTACAAGACCCCAGACAACCTGCTATGAGATTAGTTCCATGAACTACAGAAATGGAACTAGTGAGATAACCAATTCTATGAACATTGATGTAAATAAATGTTGATAGTTATCAATATTGCAAAGGGACAATTAAATAATTCAGAAGCTTTATTCGTCAAAGTTTGCATCTAATGATGTCCAACTTAATGTAGGAAGCTTACCCGATAGATTTTGTGCTGGCTATCCACATGCATACTCATTTGGAGCAACTAGCTATTTTCAGATTTTTTGTTAAGTTTAGAGATATAGTGCGGAACAGCCCTTCGGCCCACCAAGTCCACACTGACCAGTGACCCCCCACATATTAACACTATTTTACACACACAAGGGACAATTTACATTTATACCAAGCCAATTAACCTGCAAACCTGTACGTCTTTGGAGTGTGGGAGGTAACTGAAGATCTCGGAGAAAACTCACGCAGGTCACGGGGAGAACGTACAAACTCCGTACAGACAGCACCTGTAGTCAGGATCGAACCCAGGTCTCTGGAGCTGTAAGTCTACCACTATGCCACTGTGCCGCATATTTTTACAATAGACAATAGACAATAGGTGCAGGAGTAGGCCATTCGGGCCAGCACTGCCATTCAATGTGATCATGGCTGATTATCCACAATCAGTACCCCGTTCCTGCTTTCTCCCCATATCCCTTGACTCCGCTATCTTTAAGAGCTCTATCTAACTCTCTCTTGAAAGTATCCAGAGACCCAGCCTCCACCGCCCTCTGAGGAAGAGAATTCCACAGACTCACAACTCTCTGTGTGAAAATGTATTTCCTCATCTCCGTTCTAAATGGCTTGCCCCTTATTCTTAAACTGTGGCCCCTGGTTCTGGACTCCCTCAACACCGGGAACATGTTTCCTGCCTCTAGCACGTCCAAACCCTTAATAATCTTATATGTTTCAATAAGATACCCTCTCATCCTTCTAAATTCTAGAATGTACAAGCCCAGCCACTCCATTCTATAAACATATGACAATCCCGCCATCCTGGGAATTAACCTTGTGAACCTATGCTGCATTCCCTCAATAGCAAGAAAGATTTTGGCAAAGGTCCATCATATTACCACATGTAGGCACTCAGGATAGACGCAGTATAAATTGGAAGAATCCCACAGGTATTTCTATTTATTTTGGAATTGGATGTCGTAACCTACTCCGTAATTTGACAATACAATAGATAGAGGCACGCTTTACAAATTGCTACGTTAGTCCCAGAGTTTTGCATTTTGGTGGTGGAGACTGGGAATTTGGGCAGAGAAGGTCGACAGTTTTAATGTAATGGAAATAGCATGGGTACATCCTGACATCTGCGCCCAGGTTCCCGACATGTAATCCCATTGTGTGAAGCTCTGCTCCACATTGAATACTCATTGGTTTCAAAGGAGCAAAAGCCAGGTGTAATGACAGCTTGTCACCTAATAGCATGGAGACAATCATTCAGACTGGATTATCATTCTTCTTATTGCAAGCCCTCATCAAAAAGAGATGGCCAATTACCTAGAAGTTGAATGCTACTTTGTGAACAAAGACTTGAGCATATATAAAGCTTGTGTATGAAGGAACTGCAGATGTTGGTTTAAACCGAATCTAGGACAAGGGGTCACAGCTTAAGGATAAGGGGAAAATCCTTTAAAACCGAGATGAGAAGAACTTTTTTCACACAGAGAGTGGTGAATCTCTGGAACTCTCTGCCACAGAGGGTAGTCGAGGCCAGTTCATTGGCTATATTTAAGAGGGAGTTAGATGTGGCCCTTGTGGCTAAGGGGATCAGGGGGTATGGAGAGAAGGCAGGTACGGGATACTGAGTTGGATGATCAGCCATGATCATATTGAATGGCGGTGCAGGCTCGAAGGGCCGAATGGCCTACTCCTGCACCTAATTTCTATGTTTCTATGTTTCTATCATATAAAGGAGTGATATTGTTAATTCGTGAAATAGTGAAAAAAGAAAGAACCCAAAGAGCTGTATAGCCCGAAAGAGGGAACAAGAAAGCAAGAAGGTGAGATGAAGTAAGCAAAGGAAAAAGAAGAGAAGAAAAAAACCAAAAGAAAAGATATTGAAAGGGATATGTCTGCTTCGTACCTTTACCCACCCCTCACCCGGTTCTGAAACAGTTAATTTCAAAGGTTATGTTGCAGTGGCTAAGGGGATCAGAGGATATGGAGAGAAGGCAGGTATGGGATACTGAGTTGGATGATCAGCCATGATCATATTGAATGGCGGTGCAGGCACGAAGGGCCGAATGGCCTACTCCTGCACCTAATTTCTATGTTTCTATAGACACAAAATGCTGGAGTAACTCAGTCGGGACAGGCAGAGTCTCTGGAGAGAAGGAATGGGTCACATTTCGTCTGAAGAAGGGGACTCGACCCGAAACGTCACCAATACCTCTCCAGAGATGCTGTCTGTCCCGCTGAGTTAATCCAGCATTTTGTGTCTATCTTCCATTTACAAGGCTCATTCCTGGGACATTCACGGATCTCAAGTGAACACAGAAGGGTCGATGGATAACATGGATTGGCAAGAGCAAAGAAAGAACTAGTGATGTGTGGAAAGAAATGGAATAACAGGGTTTTCTGTGCCATTTAACCAAACTCCACCGCAATTTCTGTACTACAACTGATTTATTTATGCATTTTGACAAAAAGCTACTTATTACTGTTATTACAGAAAAAGAAACATAAACTCGCAGAGAAAATAGAAGGTAGGTGGGGGTGGGTGATGGATGGAGGGGTGGGGAAGGGGGGGGGGGAATGAGAGAACGCTGTTTGCAAGAAGAGTGCTCCGGAATTGGCACAGGCAACTAACTGACAAACATTACAATTTGGAAGGCTTTTAAGAAACTACTGCACATCACATCAGTGTCAAAGCTTCACGTCTTTGCCAGCAAGGAAACTCTTACATTGTTTGTTTATCCAAACACTGCCGTTACCATTGCATTGAACTGAGGTTAATTATTCACAATTGGGTGTCACATTTGCAGTGAGATGTTGGGTTAAGGCAGATTACATCAGGAGTTGACAGCTCAGGTGCTGCAAACACCATTCTCCCATGGTCTTAGGTGTGTGTGTGGGGCTCAGATTGTGTAAGTGTTTGTTTTAAAAGTGGAACCTCCAGAGACTGACCTGACTTCTCATGTTAGAAGCCCATGCTTGAGAAAATACAAACCTGACCCAGGCACATTGCTAATCCAAGCATGATGTTCCATCATACCATGTGGGAAGGAACTGCAGATGAAATGTGTCGGATGGAACTGCAGATGAAATGTTCAGGAAGGAACTGCTGATGCTGGTTTAAACCAAAGATAAACACAAAAAGCTGGAGTAACTCAGCGGGACAGATAGCACCTCTGGAGAGAAGGAATTGGTGACGTTTTGGGTCGAGACCCCCTCTTCTGAACACAACACCGGGTCTAACTTCAGTAACCACTACATTCCCTCTCCCTCCATTCCTCCCCACACAAGTTGTACCAGTTTCAAAGTCGTCTTGTTGAGTCTCATTATCTGTACTCATTTTCACCTAGCTCACAGCTAACAATGGCCCGTTTCCTTTATCATCTTTACTTTTTTGCATATCTTTTTCATTCTTGTTCTATATCTCTTGTTTCCCTTTCCCCTGATTCTCAGTCTGAAGAAGGGTCTCGACCCGAAACATCACCTATTCCTTTTCTCCAGAGACTCGCTGTCACTCCAGCTTTTTGTGTCCCTCATCGGTTTAAATGAGCATCTGCGGTTCCTTCCTATACAAAATTATTACCTGCATTAGCTTACCCTAAGCATAAATGCATACACAGAGATAAATAAAATAATTAAAAAAGGTCAAGAAAAACTCAGCTATTTTGTGAAAGTTTGTTGCCCAAAGAAATCTTTGTGCTGCAGAGGACCTACATGGACCTCCAATGGAGCCGAGTGGGTTACGAGTGAGGCGGCCTGATCTCGTGTACACGTCTCCTGTCCTCCGGGGGGGGGGGGGGGGGGGGGGGGGGGGTCATGTGGCGCCATCTTGTGGTCAACCCACTTTGCTGCCGAACATTCGATTATCGAGCTTGAATTCCTTTGTGAACTGGGGTGTTCTGGGTCGACCAAGCACGTGGTAACGTGCTCATGATCGATGGCAAGGTTTTTAGATACACATTAACTGAATGCTCGTAAGTGCCGGGGCTGTATCTATTAATAAAGAAACAGAGTGTGCCCACAACGCGTGGACATCTACAGTGCCAGAATTCAATGGTGTAGTGAGTGTTGAATCTGATGCTTTGATCCCAGTGATGTGTTTGTTATCTTCTATGCTGGTAGAGCACTAAGCCCTGGATATAGTTGAATCAATTCACAAGCTGACACAAGTGTATCCATCAATATGATGAGTGAACAAACCTGTAACGACCTGCGCTGTCCTCCTACTCCAACACAGCAGGGTCAGGATATGTTCTTGCAATAGCACTAAACCTTTGACAATTCTAGGAATGTCTTCATTATAAATGACGTTCAAATCTATGAGTGTCAACGGAACATTTATAATGTGATCTCAGGTGACATGAAATTAATCTCAGCTTTGTCAGGGCATCAGCTCTTGATTTTACTTCGGAGTCACGTGAGTGACTACGTGAAGAAGGCCCGTTCAGCCGCACGTGCGTCATTACGTCAGACGCATTGGTGCAGGCTGATTTATTTTACCTGTTTTATTCCCTGTAGGAACCTCTAGTTGCAGAGGCTTCCTGCCGGAGGATTTGCGAGGCCCGATGAGGGAACCAGCTATGGGCTTTGGGGAAACCCCGGTTCTTGCCGCCAAGCGCGGGTAGCTGGAGAATGTCGGGTGTCGCGAAGTGGGTGGCTGACAGGTGGTCAGTGGCGTCCAGGCGCTCCGGGTGCCGGGAGGGTTCTCTCCGATAGGCACAGAAACGCTGGGGTTCCCAGGGAAGGGACCTCCAGTAGGCCGGGTGCGAGAGGGCATTTTCCCTCTGATAAGACTATTTATTCTGGTACCACGAGTAGAGCGGGAGTCGGGAGCGGGTTCCCCTCCGACAATATGAATATTTATGCTGGGGTTCCCGTGGAGGGGACCGCCAGTAGAACGGGAGTCGGGAGAGGGTTTTCCCTCCGATATGAATGTTAATGCTGGGGTTCCCATGGAGGGGACCTCCAGTAGACCAGGAGTCTGGAGGCGTTTTCCTTCCAAGATAAATATTCATGCTGGGGTTCCTGTGGAAGGGACGTCCAGGAGACGGGAGTAAATATATATGCCGGGTGTTGGGAGGATTTCCCCATATCCATATAGAGGCTGGGGTTCCCGGGTAGGGGAATTCAGTAATTATGCGGCTTGCAGACCGCAGGGGTCCCCAGGTAAGGGGTTAAACGGACCGGAACAGTCAGCCCTGGGGCCGTTAGGGGTTTCCCTCCGGTAATATATAAGGTTGCTGGGATTCCTGGGGCAGGAGAATCTACCAGCTATGCTGTACCCAGACCGCAGAGGTCCCCAAGATATGTGGTAAAATCGACCCAAGTGGCCAGTCCTGGTGCCGGGAGGGTTTCTTTCCGGTAAAAATAAATAATGTGGAAGTTGGCCAGGATGGAGCCTTATTGAGAGGAGGCTCAAGATAGATACACCCTAACATCAGGAGATATGGCAGTGTTGGGCAGATGGGAGAGCCTTGCCAGCAGCGCCTTGTAACAGGGCTGCATAATGGGGATGCCAAATATATGGCAGTGCCGACCTATTGCTCTAAGCCGTGTCAGCAGCGCCTTGTATAGGGCTGTTTAAATGTATGGCAGCAGCACCTGGAGAAGGGCTGCAATGATGTCTCCCTCATGGAGGAGGTGAGCTTACAGGGGCATTTTCTGACCCTGAAGGGTGGACCTGTTGGAGAAGCCATGCCAGCAGCGCCTTGTAGTAGGGCTGCTTAATGCCTCCCTTATGGAAGAGGAGAACATGGAATGAAGGGCACATGTCAGAGGTACGATTCTGGCAGCAAGGTTGCCATTACACCACAATGCAGTGAACACCGCTATCAGGGGAGTTAGAGCCACCCGCCGAATATTCTATTCAGGTGAGACATATTCCACAGGCAAAACCTGAAGGGCAAAGCACGTAGTTTAGGGGGAAAACGCACCCCACGGCTTCATCGGCAGGAAGCGGTTCACTGAAGCTGGTAGCAGCATTAGGCTGACCAGAGTTACTCGACAACTAAGTGACCACGAACAAGTTGATAAGATTCACAATTGGTTGGGCAACACACAAATAACTGAGACATTGTCATCTACTCAGAGGCATTTTAACCAGGTAACTGGACAATACTAGTATTCCAAGGAGGTTGGAATTTGGCCAGAAGAGTGTTGAGCCAGGTCCAGTATTTTAGCCATGTTGCCTTCGAGACAGGTGCGGAGATATGGGGAATTGTCTTTTTCAAGGCAAGGTCAGAATTATGGCAAGAGTTGTCTTGGAACATGTGAGAATTATCGGAACCGGGCCTGAGTTGTCGTCAGGGCAGACTCGAAATGATGGCAGGTGTGGCCTGTTCATTGTGAAAGAAGGATGATCAAACTGATTTCATAGGGGTTTCCATGTACAATGATCATCAGATATGTTTGAAGGCATTGTTATGATAAGGCAATTTAAACAGTATGATAACAATAAATCATTCAAAGGACTACTCAGAGTTCAAAAACAATTGTGATGTATTGTCTGGATTATATTTTGATGCTGTATTTGACTAAAATCCACTCAGTTTCAAGCTAATTGAGGAATTGGTTTCTCCTATCCAGTAAATTATGTTGTTGTCAAATGGATAGTTGCCATGTGACTCTGCCCTGGGCAACAGATTGCAATCAATAGAAACCTGGAACAGCCTTGTGGTTATAAAGGAGTTCCTATTCATTAGACTAACTGGCAATGTAATAGATGTGATGCAGCTGTGCATTTGGAAGAACTGACAGCATGCTTAATGACAAACAACAAGGGTCTTGAAGGTCATTGATAATACAACTTGCTATTGCCAACTGAAGCTAAGAAAGCCACTATGATGGACAAACAGTATTCAGCATTGCTCCAGTGGTTGATCAATAAATATCAGTATATTGCAAAAAAGATGCTATGGCTTAAGTTGGGAACATGCAAATGTCATCTCTAGTTGGAGGTGCAGGAGATTTGCAATGAGTTATTAACCTTCAGTATTGGTATCAACTATCTATAGACCCTAAGTGCATTATGGGTTAAAGAGTGATTGAGTGAATATGCATAGGTGCATGCTCAAATTCATGTTGATACACTAAGATGTGGCATATGATAAGCACGAGGGTGCAATCAGGGAAAAGATCCTGTAAAAGGTACATAATCTAATTTGCCACTGGAGTATCATTAAGTATAGATCAATGACAACACAGAATGTGTGTTGGACCACGCTGTAGTTATGAAATTCTGATTTAATGCAACACCGAATATAGATATATTGTTTTCATGCTAATTAAAGGTTGCAAAAATGTGTGGCAGAATAGTGGCGAAAGATACATTCTCGCTACAAGCATGAGGAATGGTCTTTTATGTCTTCCTCCAATTTGCTTTGTGATTCGGGTCTTGAAATAGAGTCATCAAGAGTCATTTTAGGCTCCAGCTGTTGAATTGGCCTATGCAGTTTGATTTTCGATTTGTCGGGAATAATAATAATGCAACATTATATGGTTATTTAAACGTAACTTGCTGGTCCAGCCTGCGGCTTGAAAGATCAGCCGTTGCATGATAAAATCAATATATGTTCTATAGATTCTCAATAAACTGCTTACGGCTTGGGTTTGTCATGCCTATTTTTGTATGTATTCACAGTGCTGGAATGGTACCAAAAAAGCGGTACTTTGCTGCTTCAGAAGTTGGGAAGCGCTCATGTTATATTTAAAATGATACAGATTCTGAGTTATTGCAGTTCATTTAAATTGTCTTTGACAATATTGATCATTAACTGTGCCAAGGGGCTTTCCATCAGACTTACTGCAGCTAACGAGGGCCAAGTTGTTGGGTTCACCTCGGATATCGAGATAGTAAAGGATATCTGTTACACAGGATTCCCAGGACAAGTACAATGCAGTATGGGAGATTGACATTGTGTAACACTATTTGAACCAGTGGGTTCCAGCTACATTAAGCCTGACTTTATCCTGTTGACAGACAGTATGCGGGCAGCCATTGTGACTGGTCTTGCTGCCAGCATTGAGTGAAACATTAAAGGCTTCTGTTGTAAACTAAAGACTTTCAAGTTTTGTGCAGACCTAGAAAACGAACACAAAAGAGGGAGAGGGAGAGGGAGAGAGAGAGAGAGAGAGAGGGGTGGAGGGAGCGAGAGGGAGAGAGAGAGAGAGAGAGAGAGAGGGGGGTGGAGGGAGAGAGAGAGAAAGAGAGAGAGAGAGAGAGGGGAGGGAGGGAGGGAGAGAGGTGACGGAGGGAGGGAGAGAGGGAAAGAGAGATTGGGAGGGAGGAGGGGAGGGAGAGTAGGAGGGAGAGATGGAGAGAGGGAGAGATGGGAGAGAGAGAGAGAGAGAGACATATTTGTTGACATCTATCTGGCCTCACTGGACTATGTTTGACAAAACCTCTACTGACTTTATATTACAGTAAACATTATTCACGTTATTCCCTTCATCATGTACCTGTTCACTGTGAATAGATCAATGGTAATCATGTATTGTCTTTCCACTGGTTATCACGCCACAAAAGCTTTTCACTGTACCTCGGCACACATGACAATAAACTAAACTAAACAAAACTAAAAAAAAGAAAAAGTGATGCTTGGGAAAAATAACTTTTAAAATCCTTTTGGTACAAACTTGATGTGGGCTTCGGGGCGAGGTCAAACTTGATCGATCATGTCCAGTTTGATGCCATTCGCAGCTCAGCTGGCAGGAGACTCTCTGCTCTACGGGTTATGGAGCCTCTGGAGACATCAGTATCCAGCACTATTTGGCGGAAGAGCAAGATATGTTGTCAACTTAGGCAAATGTTTAAACATGATGGTAATTTGCAATATCTTATATTTCTTTATCTTGCTTCCATAACCTCCAACCATTTAGCCCTTATGTTTGTGAGTAATTATATGGATTTAGTTCATAGTATAATTTAAGCTGATTGCATTCATTGTTGCAACACTGCAGACATTGGGCATGCTGGAACAGCACACAATGTCTTTTGAGAAGAGATACACACTGTGCTCTTAAAATGGAAATGTTACACCATAACAAAACAATAGCAAGAGTGCAGGTAGACAAAAGTGCTGGAGAAACTCAGCGGGTGCAGCAGCATCAATGGAGTGAAGGAAATAGGCAACGTTTCAAAGAATGGAGAAAGGAAGGAAGGAGGAGCCCGAGGGCTGAGGGAGAGCTGAGAATGGGAGGAGGGGAGGAGACAGAGATAACAAGAGTGCAGTGGTTGCTGGTGGCTATGTAATATATGATCATTTGCAACCTCCACAAAATAGTAAGATTAAACGAGAACTTACCAGTTTAAAGTTTGACATTTATTTTATGAGGAGTTACGATGAGGGAATACGTGAAGAAGGCCCGTTCAGCCGCACGTGCATCAATCTTCAAAGCAGCGGTGTGAAATCACAGATAATAATAACAGTGACTGAAGTATGATAGTAAGATGAAAGAAGACTAGAACTACCAGATGAGCTTAACGAGGGCTGGGAGCGGAGGGCACGTATTCCTTCATCGTAACAAGGGTTCCAGCTACTTTTGATTTCCTTGGCCGTATAATTGCAGTAATATACGTAGTCGCCAATGTTGAATTTGGACTTTTTCTACTTTGTTGGCTGAGTGCGCGCCGTATAAGAGTTAAGGGTCGGGTTTAAAACAGATAGGGGAGAGTGCACTTGACGTCCGTGCATCATCTCCGCTGGAGTTCGACCGGTAGTGCAGTTTGTAACGGTTCGATGTTGCTGTAAGACATCGCGCAATGCCAATCGTTTTGATTTATTTTCGATTCCTACAGCACGTTTCATGGCCTGCTTGAAAACACCGACGAGCCACTCTGCCTCACCATTTGAGGGCGGATGAAAAAGTGCTGATGTCAGATGCACGATTGAGTGTTGTTTGCACCAGTCACCGAACATTTGTGAGGTAAATTGGGGTCCATTGTCACTTACGATTGTTCCCCAAATGGTGAACAAATCATCGAGCGCAGAAGTGGTTGTTTTGGTGCTTGAATACTTATTCATTTGGATAACTTGTGGTCATTTCGAATGGGCGTCCATGTCGAACAGCCACATGTCTACAGATTGACACACTGCCTGGAGATGACCTTTTCGGTAACAGGCATAACAAATGGACGCTATGCGGGCACTCACGGTGATGATGAGCAGTCGAGCCACACCTGTAGCAGTGTTTTGATCCTCCCCATACAGGGGGATGGCTCATCTGAAACTGTCCCACCTTCTCCAGATTTGCTCTGGGTCGATCAAGTGGCTTCAGGCGTAGCGGACAAGGCTGACGAACTGTATGCACCTCCTGAGGGAGCTTTGACGCTGTTTTGCCGGCCATTTTGTGCAGTTCTTACTCAGCAGCTCGGTCATCTTAGCACACTACAGCACATTCTTCTATAATGCGTCCTTGAGAATCGCCTGCTGAATGAATGCGTGCCTGCAGCCCATGACCAGTCTATCCCACAACGCATTGTCTTGGCGCTTTTCGCAGCATTGAGTTTTAAAATCACATGCCTTTGCCTTGGTGCGAAGTTCGGCAAGAAATTTGGTAAACCATTGCCCTTCCTGTTGCACTGTCCGGTAGAAATCAAATCGAGCTGCGAGGAAATTTCGACTTTCTTCGAAATGCAGCTGCAAAGCCGTTGTGATTTCACCGTATGAAGCTTAAGTTACTTCTTCTGTGAGTACATTTTGAAGCAAGGCAAAAGTTTCTGGAGACATTGATGAACACAGGAGAACCTTCTTCCTCTGGTCAGTCGTAATTGCCATACTTTCAAAATATAACTCAGCGCGCATTAAATATGCTGACCACCTTTCTCGTTTGGGATCAAAATGATAGAATTGCCGAGACATGTTAGTTTGAGTTCCATTTAAAAAAAAATAAAAAATAGGCTCTTATCTGGGTCTTTGGACGCAATCTGAAGAATCCCACTTCTGACACCACTTTCGTGTTCATTTTCTAGGTCCGCACAAAACTTGAATTTCTTTAGTTTACAACAGAAGTCTTTAATGTTTCAGCAAGACCAGTCACAATGGCTGCCCGCATACTGTCTGCCGACAGGATTAACTATATACAAAACATCTCCCTTTGTCCTGTGCAGCGCCACCTGCTGCACGGGAGGAGCAATGGTTCCTCCCACCCCACACAGTCCACCAAACATCACACCCTCCCTCCCTCCCACCCTCCCTCTCTCCCTCCCTCTCTCTCTCTCTCTCTCTCTCTCTCTCTCTCTCTCTATCTCTCTATCTCTCTCTCTCTCTCTCTCTCTCTCTCTCTCTCTCTCTATCTCTCTATCTCTCTATCTCTCTCTCTCTCTCTCCAATGTGTTCTGCAAAATACAACCAATTTGTTTTTCTCTTTCCTCGTTTTGATTAATGTTCCCACCTATTATACCAGTTCTGTTTTCCTCCTACAGACACTGTCTAATGTGGTACTTTTCTCTAGGCATGATATATCATACGAGGGTTACTGTAATCTACATGCAATATTTCACTTGTGAAGTAACGAATATTTTCAAGAGTTAAGAGCTTTTTATTGTCATATGTCCCAGGTAGACCAATGAAATTCTTACTTGCAGCAGCATAACAGAATATGTTAACATGGTACACTGAAACAATATAATAAAAGTCTACCTCGCTGGTGTCCCTCGGACTATCCTTGATCGAACTGTACTGGATTTACCTTGCACTAAACATTATCCATTATCATGTATATATACACTGCAAATGGCTTGATTATAATCACGAATTGTCATTCTGCTTTCCTGGGTAGAACACAACAAAAGCGTTTCACTGTACCTCGGTACACGTGACAATAAACTAAACTGAAACAAGAAAATGAAAGTTCAGTGTGTGTATATATACATATACATGCATACATACATACACACACACACACACATACACACACACACACACACACACATATATATATATATATATATATATATATATACGCACGCACACACACATAAGTACACATAAAAATAAACAATAATAGTGCATAAAGACAAATCCAATTCCCACATGTCTATGTTTTGGTCTCCTAATTTGAGGAAGAACATACTTGTGATTGAGACAGTGCAGCGTAGGTTCACGAGATTGATCCCTGGAATGGCTGGACTGTCATACGAGGAAAGATTGAAAAAACTAGGCTTGTATTCACTGGAGTTTAGAAGGATGAGGGCAAATCTTATAGAAACATATAAAATTATAAAAAGACTGGACAAGCTTGATGCAGGAAAAATGTTCCCAATGTTGGGCGAGTCCAGAACAGGGGCCGCAGTCTTAGAGTAAAGGGGAGGCCATTTAAGACTGAGGTGAAATAAAACATTTTCACCCAGAGAGTTGTGAATTTGTGGAATTTCCTGCCACAGAGGGCAGTGGAGGCCAAATCACTGGATGGATTTAAGAGAGAGTTAGGTAAAGCTCTAGGGGCTAGTGGAATCCAGGGATATGGGGAGAAGGCAGGCACGGGTTATTGATTGGGGACGATCAGCCATGATCACAATGAATGGCGGTGCTGGCTCGAAGGGCCGAATGGCCACCTCTTGTACCTATGTTCTATGTTTCTATGTAGTTCAGAACTTATTTAAGGTTGTGGTGTTTAATAGCATGATGGCTGTAGGGAAGAACCTGGACATTACAGTTTTCAGGCTTCTTCCCGATGGCTGTGGTGAAATGAGTGTGTGGCCAGGATGGTGTTGGTCTCTGATGATGCTGGCTGCCTTTTGTCACCTGTAAATCCCTTCGATGGTGGGGTGTTCAGAACCCATGATGGACAGGGCAGTGTTCACCTACTTTTTGCAGTCTCCTTTTCTAATGTGCATTCATGTTGCTGAACCAAGTCGTGATGCTATTTTGGACAGCATCTACAAAAATCTCATGAATCCCGTATAAACTATACCTCTCTTGGAAATGGCCATTTGAATCTTGTTTTATCCATGAAAGGTGGAGTGGCCACTAGGGGCGCTGCATGATGGCAGCCTCTGCCTACAGTCTGTCTGTTTATCTATCTTTTTTAAATTTTTAGTTTGTTTAAAAGTATGTTTTGGAACCACTCCAGTTTAAATTCCATTTGGAATATTTTGGAGGACCAAGAAACCAAGAAACCATACAAGATACATTTAATTGTCATTTGGACCCCTTGAGGTCCAAACGAAATGCCGTTTCTGCACCCATACATTACAAACACATAGACCCAAGACACAACATAATTTACATAAACATCCATCACATCGCTGTGATGGAAGGCCAAATAAACTTATCTCTCCACTGCACCCCCCCCCCCCCCATGTCAGAGTCAAAGTCAAAGCCCCCGGCTGGCGATGGCGATTGTCCCGCGGCCATTTAAGCCACGCCGGGTGGTGGGGGGTCTTGGTGTTAGAGCCCCCGGTGTGCGCTCGCAGAGTCCCGCGGCCATTCCAAGCTGCGCGGGGCAGTGATGTAGGCCCCGCTCCAGGAGCTCTTCAACCCCGCAACTCGGGCGGGGGAAGTCGCCGTTGCGAGAGCCCTGAAAAGTGGTCTCCCTCCAGGGAGCTGCGGGCTCCCGGTGCCGCCGTCCACAGACCTGCCGTTGGAGCCTCCGACTCTCCAGTCGGGCCGCAGCAGCGCTCCTCCACCGCTCCACCCGCTCCGGACTCGGCCAGCCCCGCGACGGCGATGGTGAGTCATAGCACCAGAGTCCCCGGTCTCTTCCTGTTGGAGGCCGCTCCTCGTTGCGGCCCCAACGACAACGGAAACCCGACGAGAAAAGGTCGGGTCTCCCGTGCAGGGAGAGATTTATAAAGTTTCCCCCCCCTCCCACACACCCCAACAAAAAATAACAAAAACTACATAAAAACACAGACAGAAAATAATAAAACGCGGACGGACTGCAGAGGCCGCTGCTGACCAGAGTCGCGCCGCCCACCGGATTCCATGTAGATTTATTTAGTATTTCTATGTGGGGGAAGGGGTAGGGTAAGGGGGAAACCGTTTCTCAGTCACTGGATTGGCGCGGCCTTTCCTGTCGGGGACCGGACCAGAGCTTCAGCAGCAGTGCAGCGCTGGATTCACCGCGGAGCGGGCGATGCCTTACCTGGATCGCCGTTTGAAGCTCCGTAGTGCTGGACCGGCTGCTTCAAGATCGCGGAGCTGCGGTTTGCAGAGCTTCGTACGCGGGCGGCGCTGGATTCAACATCGCGGAGTCCTGGGATCCCTTTGCCGAGGGACTCCAGCGTGAATCTCCACCCAGCTCGGCCTATGGACTTCAGGAGCCGTGGTCTCCGGTAGGAAGTGGCCGATTCGGAAATCCAAGCCGCTGAGAATGTTCTCCCGTTCCGACGTCAGAGTTCCATCATCTGGCGAGAGGGCCTGAACATCGGGCCGCCCGTAGCGGCAACAGTGAGGGTTTTGGGAGCTCCCCAACCATGGGTGAACAACGGAGGACAACAGAGGAGGATGACTGAACATTGGTGCCTTCCCTCACAGTGGGAAACTTTGATTGCACTTTGTGTGGATGTCTATGTTAAAGACTATCGTGTCCCGTGCTCTTTTTTATTCGTATGGCTGTATGGTGACCACACACTTCACTGTACCAATTGGTACATGTGAGAATAAATGTCTCTTGTCGTGTCTCTTCTCTTGGATCAAAGTTTCTGCAGCTCTTTACTCTTCCATCCCATCAAATGCCCGACAAATAACGGTAAGTTATGAGCTCTCTTTACCAAACATGAAGGAATGCTCTATCATGTACAATGGATGAGAAATACACACTTTTTAAATAGATCGTTGATCTTATAAGATGCAGCACAAGGCGCAAGAACAGAGGCAGAATAGGTTGCTAATCAGAATCTGAAGACTGTAGATTTGAATGTCATCTTTCAGAGTCCATCTTCAGAAGAAGGTTGTTTGGGAATTGAGTTACCTCAAACTGTAAGAATGTCACTTACTCTCCACTTGCCCAGTTCCCTCCACCACCTCCCTTGTAAGAGGCAGTACCATCATTGAGGAATATCATATCACAATATCATGTGATAGGAGCAGAATTGGGACATCTGGCCCATCAAATCTCTCCGTCATTCCATGGTTGATCTATCTCTCCCTTAACCCCTTATCCTGCCTTCTCCCATAACCCCTGACACCCATACTAATCAAGAATCTAACTATAGCTGCCTTGAAAATATCCATTGACTTGGCCTCCACAGCCTTCTGAGGGAAAGAATTCCACAGATTCACCACCCTCTGACTAAAGTAACTCCTCCTCATCTCCTTCCTTAAGGGATTCAGAGGCTATGACCTCTAGTCCTAGACTCTCCCACAAGTGGAAACATCCTCTCCACATCCACTCTATCCAAGCCTCTTACTATTCGATACTTCAATTATGCCCCCCCCCCCCACACCCCCCTCCGATTCTTCTACACTCCAGTGTTTACAGGCCCAATGCCGTCAAACGCTCAGCAATTCAATATATTTGAATTGCTCAAATAAATCAAGGGCGGCACGGTGGCGCAGCGGTAGAGTTGCTGCCTTACAGCACTTGCAGCGCTCGAGACCCGGGTTCGATCCCGACTATGGGCTCTGTCTGTACGGAGTTTGTACGTTCTCCCCGTGACCGCGTGGGTTTTCTCCAAGATCCTCGGTTTCCTCCCACCCTCCAAAGGCGTACAGGATTGTAGGTCAAGGGGCGTGGTATAAATGTAAACATTTCACTGGTGTGTGTGTAGGGTGGTGTTAATGTGTGGGGATCGGCGATCGGTGCGGACTCAGTGGGCCGAAGGGCCAGTATCCACACTGTACCTCTAAACTAAACTAAAACTAAATCGCTGGTTTCTAATGCGAGCGTTGTTATTCATCACTTCAAAGCTTAGCTCTCACCTGGTAACGGCACGTGTGCCGTCTTTGTTAAGCGCGATGGGATAGGGATCAGGAACACTGAATGATTTATTCCTCAGCCGTGCCCAAAGGGGTAGTGTATCCTATTGTGGCGGTCGTGACTGAGATCAGCTGATTCAGCATAGAGCCCGAGTTGTGACTGGTGAGATTTGGGGCTGTGTAGTTTTTCATTGGAGCTGTGGTAAGGATGTAGTGTTGCTGAATCTGCATGTAAGTCAGATGTAAATGCCTCAGAATAATGTATGTTCCACCTCTACCTGTTTCATTAGACAGTTAAACAGAAATAGCCACAGGGCAAATATTCAGAGGCAGAATCCACCATAGGTTCTAATCTCTGATTTAAAACATTTAATTTGCTTTTTTTTTTTAAATCTTAACATGAAAATAATTTTCATACCTTTCCCCTTTAGGGCCCTGAATCCATCTGTGTATTTTTTGTAATTTCAGGAAATTTACAATTGTGATGAGCTAAAGTTTCACACAGGAGAATGAGAAATCGTAACGAGACTCAAAGCTTGTTAAAACAAAACCCCTCACCCTTAAGGATTAACTTATTGAATGCACAAGTCTTGGAATGCTCTGTCTGACTGGGGAAGGAAGGAGATAAAACAGTAACTTTCAAAATTTCATTTCAGAGTTTCAAAGAAAACTGCAGTATTTAAGGCACGGAAGAAGGTAGTGGGACTAATTGGCTGCTGCATCAGAGCAGAGGTGTGATGGGCTGAATGGCCTCATTTTCTGAAACGTGCTGTCTCAGCTTGAACTAGATCGACACACTAAACCAGTGAGCCAACCCCATTACAAGGTTAATGAGGGCAGAGCTGTAGATGTTGTGTACATGGACTTTAGTAAGGCGTTCGACAAGGTGCCACATGGTAGGCTGCTCTGGAAGGTTATATCGCATGGGATCCAAAGAGGGATAGCTGAATTGATAGCAAATTGTCTCCATGGAAGGAAGCAGAGGGTGATGGTGGAAGGTTGCTTCTCAGAATGGAGGCCTGTGACTAGTGGTGTGCCACAGGGTTCAGTGCTGGGCCCGTTACTGTTTGTCATCTACATCAATGATTTGGATGAGAACATACAGGGCAAAATTAGCAAGTTTGCTAATGATACAAAAGTTAGTGGTTTTGCAGACACTGAAGATGGTAGTGAACTATTGCAGCAGGATCTGGATCAATTGGCCAGGTAGGCGGAGGAATGGTTGATGGAATTTAATACAGAGAAGTGTGAGGTGTTGCATTTTGGGACGTTGAACAAGGGCAGGACTCACACAGTAAATGGTAGGTTCCTGGGTAGTGTTGCAGAGCAGAGGGAACTAGGAGTACAGGTGCATGGTTCCTGGAAGGTCGAGTCGCAGGTAGATAAGGTGGTCAAAAAGGCTTTTGGCACTTTGGCCTTCATCAGTCAGACTATTGAGTATACAAGTTGGGAGGTTAAGTTGCAGTTGTATAAGACGTTGGTGAGACCGCATTTAGAATATTGTGTTCAGTTCTGGGCACCATGTTATAGGACAGATATTGTCAAGCTTGAAACATAGAAACATAGAAAATAGGTGCAGGAGTAGGCCATTCGGCCCTTCGAGCCTGCACCGTCATTCAATATGATCACAGCTGATCATCCAACTCAGTATCCTGTACCTGCCTTCTCTCTATACCCCCTGATCCCTTTAGCCACAAGGGCCACATCTAACTCCCTCCTAAATATAGCCAATGAACTGGCCTCAAATACATTCTGTGGCAGAGAATTCCAGAGATTCACCGCTCTCTGTGTGAAAAATGTTTTCCTCATCTCGGTCCTAAAAGATTTCCCCCTTATCCTTAAACTGTGACCCCTTGTTCTGGACTTCCCCAACATAGGGAACAATCTCCTGCATCTAGCCTGTCCAACCCCTTAAGAATTTTGTAAGTTTCTATAAGATCCCCCCTCAATCTTCTAAATTCTAGCGAGTACAAACCGAGTCTATCCAGTCTTTCTTCATATGAAAGTCCTGACATCCCAGGAATCAGTCTGGTGAACCTTCTCTGTACTCCCTCTATGGTAAGAATATCTTTCCTCAGATTAGGAGACCAAAACTGTACGCAATACTCCAGGTGTGGTCTCTGTACAACTGCAGTAGAACCTCCCTGCTCCTATACTCAAATCCTTTTGCTATGAATGCTAACATACCATTCGCCTTCTTCACCGCCTGCTGCACCTGCATGCCTACTTTTAATGACGGGTGTACCATGACACCCAGGTCTCGTTGCATCTCCCCCTTTCCTAATCGGCCACCATTCAGATAATAGTCTACTTTCCCGTTTTTGCCACCAAAGTGGATAACCTCAAATTTATCCACAGGGTTCAGAAAAGATTGACGAGGATGTTGCCCGGACTAGAGGGTGAAAGCTATTGGGAGAGGTTGAGTTGGCTGGGTCTCTATTCCATGGAGCGTAGGAGGATGAGGGGAGATCTTATAGAGTTATACAAAATGTTGAGAGGAACAGATCGGGCAGATGCATGGATACTTTTACCCAGAGTAGGTGAATCAAGGACCAGAGAACATCATCATCATCGGCGGTCACACGAAACAAGTATGACTGTCGTCTCCTCTCCATAGTGACGTCTACTTGTGCAGATGTCTGGAGAGGCCGATCCACGATCCACACACCTTGGTGCAACGTGGGCATTGGAGACTAGGGGTGGTTGGTAATCGTTGAGTCCCCTTCTCTCTCTCCTTACGGTGCTGTCGCTTTGTTTCTATGACATGGCGTAGTTCCATTTTGTGACGTGCAGCTCCTTCCTGCACGGATTTCCTCCAGGAGCGCCTGTCCAGTGCAATGTGCTCGCAGTTGCTCGATGTGATGTGGAATTTCTTCAGACTGTTCTTGATGTTGTCCTTGAAGCGTTTCTTTGGCCCTCCGGGGGCTCACCGACCTTCCTTCAATTGAGAGTACAGGATCTGTTTAGGGAGATGTGTGTTGGACATGTGGATGACATGGCCAGTCCATCGAAGTTGGTGCTGCATCATTGTGGTGGTGATGTTGGTCATGTTGGCTTCCTCCAAAACACTAATGTTGGTGCGTTTGTCCTCCCAGCGGATCCTCAGAATCTTTTGTAAGGATCTTTGATGCTATTGTCCAGGGCTCTCAGGTGCCTGCTGTAGGTGGTCCATGACTCGGCTCCATACAACAGGGTGGAGAGGACAACGGCTCTGTAGACCAGCAGTTTTGTTTGAACCTTTAGGTCTCAATCAGGGTGTTAGGGTGGATTCCTTATATGTAGTACGCCTGTGCGTGACTTTGTTTAACGTGGGGAGACTGGTGTACAAACAGCCATCACATGGTTCATGACATATCTGGGTCAGGATCCAGTGGCATGGAGTCCAAGACGACCGGAGATCTTTTTCTGCTGCAGCCTTCATCCGCCTTCCCAGCTGTTGTGACGCTCCACTAAAGTCAGCAATCTTCCTCCGCCTGTTCCACCGTTGAGGTCTTGGTTGGATTACTCTTTGTCAGAGACCTCCCCCTCAACTTTTCCGCCATGGGTGGCCCTACCAGGAGCATAGCTCTGTACGGCATCGCTCTCAGGATCTCAGGACCACACAAGCTTCTCCGCCACGACAAGGTGACAATCCATAAAGAAGAAACATAGGTCCGAGGTGAAGGGGAAAAGATTTAATAGGTATCCGATGGCTAACTTTTTCACACATGGATGTGTGGAACAAGCTGCCAGAAGAGGTAGTTGAGGCTGGGACTATCCCATCATTTAGGAAACAGTTAGACAGGTACATGGATACGACAGGTTTAGAGGGTTATGGACCAAGCGCAGGCAAGTGGGACTAGGGTAGCTGGGACATTGTTGGCCGTTGTGGGCGAGTTGGGCTGAAGAGCCTGTTTCCACACTGTATCTCTCTATGACTCTATCTCTATCCTCGTAACCCTTGCTTTACCTCTCTCTCCATCCATCCCCGATCCTAGATCTCCAACCAGTCTGACTGTCCTCCTGATTATATTTTACCTTTAGATGCTTCATTGTCACTTTCCCCTGGCTAACAATGATCTATTCTACATTTTTGTTGAACTTCGTCTCCTTGAACGTCTCGTTTTCACACCTTACACTTCCATATCTCTGAGTCTCCCCCTCCCCTGACTCTGAGACGGAAGAAGCGCCTCGACCTAAAACGTCACCCATTCTTTCTCTCCAGAGATGCTGCCTATCCCACTGAGTTACTCCAGCTTTTTGTGTCTATCTTCCAAATAGCTCTGTCACACGGTGCGAGTGTATTCCAAGAGCTCTCCCGAGTTTAAAAAAAATCAAACTCGTGGTAAGCACGGAGAATGAACGTAGTAAGTACGTCGGAGCTCGTGGACGTATCTTAGAACTAACGGCAGGTACTCGGGAAGACTCGCTAGCGGCAGGTAAGCACGGGAAGACTCGTGAAGATTTTTCAACATGATGAAAAATGTCCACGAGAGCCCTGAGTACCGACGAGTGGCCATTACCGTAAATCTCCGAGTTCGAATGAGAGCAAACGCGGGAGAGCTCTTGGAATGAACTCGTACCATGGGACAGGGGTTTTAGAATACCACCAGGATGCAGGTGCTAATCCAGGAACCCCCCACTCTGCCGGCATCAGCTGTCTTATTTGGAGTTGTAAATTCCGGTTCTAGGCTTACCCCCTTAGTCTGGTTTTGTCAAACGCTGTCAAACTCTGGTTCAAAACCTTGCTTTATTGAAGAACAAACTGCAGGGACCGTTGCCGATCCACCCATGCAAGACAACAATATCTTGTGCAAACAGACGAGAAGTCACAACTGACACACCCCAAAGAATTACTCACCCTCTTATACCCTTCCAAAATAAGGGCGTGACATTACTTGGGGGAGGCAACCCCTACAAACCAATCACACATATCGATCACATTATACAGTTATTGACAGTTCCCTAACCCCATTACAAAGTACTTTATTACAATGTTTCTACAGAAGCTTCTGGAAAGAAGTCAATTGACTAAGTAATGCAACATTTTCCTAGGTAGTATAAACAATACAAACAAAGCTTCACACTTCAGCCAATCATCAAACAGCAACACAAACAACGTAACATTATTAACAAAAACGTTTCACACCCTCTTCTTTAACCAATCCCAGCTATGCATTTGCAGACCTTCCTATCTCTTTCTGTAAACCCCTAATACATTTTAACAAAGTAAAGACATCTGGACCTCTCTTTATCAGAAACTTCCTTCTCGGGTCCAGACTCCTTGGAGCCATGACTCTCAGCTTGCAACTTTCACACATAGAGGCCAAGCAGGCCCTGCAAATGCAAACATCCTCCATTTTGTGACCTCTTTAATTTAGACAATATTAACAGTCAATGCCACAGCATTAAATTTGAGCATAGAAAGTAGTATAATTGGAAACTGAAGTCATATAGATACAAAGAAACATAGTCGATAGGCGCAGGAGTAGGCCATTCGGCCCTTCGAGCCATCACCGCCATTCAATGTGATTATGGTTGATCATCCACAATCAGTACCCTGTTCCTGCCTTCTCCCCATTTCCCTTGATTCCGCTAGCCCTAAGAGCTCTATCTAACTCTCTATTGAGAGACGTGGACATTTAAAGTGTCCCCAGGCACATTCCCGCTGCTCTTTATTGAGAAATGATTCTTGCAGCAGCGCTGTGTTTTTTTTTCTTGCTCTTGATCCGCTGGGTAAAGTGTTGTTGAGCGCTGAGCATTGAGTACTCTAGCTTTACAGTCCACAGTCCCACTTTATCACAGTGTCAGTTTAGCGCCTAATTTAACCTCCGGTCCCATGCAGCTAATTCTTTGTTTTACAGAACTTCTGTCATATTCATTTCACCCCATCCATCATTTTCTTCATAGAGAACATAATTTTTTTTTTGTAATGTAATTTAGGCATATTGCATTCCTTGTGTTTTTTTTTTTTGACAATGCCATGATTTATGCCTTGCACCAACTTAACCCAAAGGGTGAGGTATGAAAAAGATTGAGTGGCTCCTATTTGAATATTCGATCAAAGGAAGTGGGGATGTGGTGCAAAGGGAGAACAGATCCAGTCTGGGACGAGACTCAATCTAAAAAAAGGATGTTCTTTGTTGCCAGCTCAAGCCAGGTATCATTATTTCACGTCCCTTGCATGTTTACTTAGATTTTTACTCTTCATGCCTCTTCTCACCAGCAGAAACATTCTAGGCTCCCTGCATTTTATCAAAGATGCTATGCTGACAAGTGTCATTCCTACATGTCTCGCACAAACCTATCCAAACTTTCTTGCATGTCGGCTGGGTTTTGCTCCACTTAGTACTCGTTCTCTACTTTGCTCTGCTTTCATTCTCTTTTCCTCTCATTCTCTGTTTTCCTTTCCCTCTCTCTCTCCCTCCTCTCCATCATTTCCTCTCTGTATCATTCTACTTTCACACTATTTTTTCTACTCTCCCTCTCCCTCTCCCTCTCCCTCCTTCTCCTCTCTCCTCTCCTCTCTCTCCTCCCTCTCTCCCCCTCCCTCCCCCTCTCCCCCCCTCTCCCTCTCCCTCCCCCTCTCTCCCTCTCTCTCCCTCTCCTCTCTCTCTCCCCCCCCTCTCTCCCCTCTCTCCCTCTCTCCCTCTCCCCCTCTCCCTCTCTCTCTCTCTCCTCTCTCCCTCTCTCCCTCTCTCCCTCTCTCCCTCTCTCCTCTCTCTCCTCTCTCTCTCTCCCTCTCTCCTGAATGAATCCAGTTCTTTGGCAGAACCAATCTGAAAAATCATCCAGGAATCTCAAGTATTTGCAGGGTATTCACCTCATGAAGTAATACAATTGGTTGCCCCTCATTGAAAAAGTCCCTATAACAGCTTGTTGTATCTTTGTGCTTCTCTCTCGGTTGAGATGAGATGAGTTTAATGCCCACTGTACCTCTAGATGAACAAGTCCATGCAGATATTCATCCACCAGGAGGAGGTGGTGGCTTTCCCTGTGACAGAGAACAGGAAGACCCCCACTGTGTTTGGCACACCTTTCGTGAAGGTGGTCATGATTACCACATCTGTGAGGTTCTCTTGTATAAGCTCATGTGATTGGAGCAAAATTAGGCCATTAGGCCCATCACATCTACTCCGTCATTCAATCATGGCTGATCTATCTTTCCCTCTCAACCCCATTCTCCTGCCTTCTCCCCATAACACCTGACACTTGTACTAACCAAGAATCTAACTATCTCTGCCTTAAAAATATCCATTGACGTGGCCTCCACAATCTTCTGTGCCAACAAATCCCACAGATTCACCACCCTCTGATTAAAGAAATTCCACCTCATCTCCTTCCTAAAGGAACGTCCTATTCTGAGGCTAAAGCCTCTGGTCCTAGACTTCCCCACTAGTGGAAACATCCTCTCCACATCCACTCTATCCAGGCCTATCACTATTTGCTAAGTGACAATGAGGTGTCCCCTCATCCTTCTAATCTCCAGTGAGTATAGGCCCAGTGTCAAACACTCATCATATGTTAACCTACTCATTCCTGGTATCATTCTTGTAATTCCAGCACATACCTCCGCAAATATGGTGCCCAAAATTGCTCACAATACTCCAAATGCAATCTGACCAGTGCCTTATAAAGCCTCAGCATTATATATCCCTGTTTTTATATTCTAGTTCTTTCAAAATAATTGCATTTGCCTTCCTTACTACCAATTCAACTTGCAAATAACATTTTTGGGAATCCTGCACCAGCAACTCCAACTCCTGTTGCACCTCCGATTTCTGAATTCTCTCCCCATTTAGAGAATAGTCTACACCAGGCTACCACAGCACCACAAGACTATTTCGAAACCACACAGTGGGCCATTTTCAGAGAGGCAGCAACAGATGACAGTGGCATCAACCTCCAAGAATACACAGAATCCGCCATCGCATACATCAATAAATGTATTGAGGATGTAACGGTGGTAAAAACCATCAGGAGGCGTGCCAATCAGAAACCTTGGCTAACTGGGGAAGTGTGTTCCCTACTGAGAATCCGGAATGCTGCATTTAAATCTGGGGACAACGCAGCATACAAACTGGCAAGGAGTAACCTATCCCGGGGGATCAGGGAAGCGAAAAGGCTGTATGGACAAAAACTTAATAGCCACTTTGCAAATGACAAAGACACACGTCACTTGTGGCAGGGATTTCATACCATCACTGACTAAAAGCCCCCCCCCCCCCCCCGATGCGGATATGCCAATGCAACCCCTCTCTACCAGATGAACTGAACATGTTTTACGCACGGTTTGAGGTTAAAAACAGCACCCAGACACGTGCACTACTGCCATCTCCCAGTGACCAGTCGCTCAGGCTGTCCGCAGCCGGAGTTAAAAAGGCCTTTGCCAGCATCAATCCACGCAAAGCTGCAGGGCCGGACAACATTCCTGGATGCGTTTTAAGAGACTGTGCCGAGCAACTGAAAGATGTCTTCGCAGACATTTTTAACATCTCACTCAGCCAGGCAGTAGTGCCCAACTGTCTTAAGAGTGCCACCATCGTCCCTGTCCTGAAGAAACCAAATCCAGCCTGCCATAATGACTTTCGACCAGTGGCTCTAACACCCATAGTAATGAAGGGTTTTGAGCGACTGGTTATGCAGCATATCAAAAATAGTCCACCTGCCAACCTAGACCCACTGCAGTTCACCTACAGAGCCAACAGATCCACAGAGGACGCGGTCTCAACAACACTGAACCTCGTACTGTCACACCTTGATCGGAAAAATACTTATGCCAGGATCCTCTTCATAGACTTCAGCTCTGCTTTTAATACAATCATTCCGCAGCAGCTGGTGGAGAAGTTGGAGCTATTGGGGGTTGATGCTGGCACATGTAACTGGGTCCTGAACTTTCTATCGCAACGGCAGCAGACAGTCAGGGTGGGCAGTAGGACATCAAAAACCATAGCCGTGAGCACTGGCTCGCCCCGAGGCTGTGTCCTAAGCCCCCTGCTGTTTAGTCTGCTGACACACGACTGTACTGCTAGACTCAACAACAACTTCATCAACAAGTTCGCTGATGACACAGCAGTGGTGGGTCTCATCAGTGACAATGATGAATCGGCGTACAGGATGGAGGTGGAGCTGCTCACAGGATGGTGCAAATCCCACAACCTCATTCTCAACGTGGGAAAAACTAAGGAGATGGTGGTTGACTTCAGGAGGGTGGGAAAACAACACCATACACCTCTGCACATCGATGGAGCTGATGTGGAAAGGGTCAGCAGCGTGAAGTTCCTAGGACTCCACCTGTCAGATGACCTGACATCCACGACCAACACCACAGCACTGGTCAAGAGAGCCCAGCAGCGACTACACCCTCTCCGAAGACTACGGAAAGCTGGTCTCCCCACTACACACCTACGAACCTTTTATAGGGGGACAATTGACGGCATCACTTCCTGGTTCGGGAGCTGCAAGGCGTACGAACGACACCAACTAGACAGGATAGTGAAGACCGCCAGCAGGATTATTGGTGCTCCACTCCCTTTCCTGCTGGACATATACAGGAAGAGATGTATCAGCAGAGCCATCTCCATCATCAAAGACCCCTACCACCCATCGCATCACATATTCTCCATCCTGCCATCTGGGAAGAGGTACAGGAGCATTAGCTGCAAAACCAGCAGGATGCTCCTCAGCTTCTTCCTGCAGGCTATAAGACTGATAAACGGACTTTGCCCCCTGCCAAAGTATCGCGCACCAACCACCAACCTGGACACTGCAGCAGAGCCACTGTCGTGCCGCTGCCGATCGGAATGCCTGTTGATGTTTAGTAGAGAGCAGAGTGTTTAATTTGTTCATGATATATGTATTTTTATTTCTATTTATTTTTTACTGAAATAATAGAAATTTTTCACTGAACTGAATTCACTGGTTGAGCAACGTTTTTTTGTTTCCATATAACCATATAACCATATAACAATTACAGCATGGAAACAGGCCATCTCGACCCTTCTAGTCCGTGCCGAACACATATTCTCCCCAAGTCCCATATACCTGCGCTCAGACCATAACCATCCATTCCTTTCTCGTCCATATAACTATCCAATTTATTTTTAAATGATAAAAACAAACCTGCCTCCACCACCTTCACTGGAAGCTCATTCCACACAGCCACCACTCTCTGAGTAAAGAAGTTCCCCCTCATGTTACCCCCAAACTTCTGTCCCTTAATTCTCAAGTCATGTCCCCTTGTTTGAATCTTCCCTACTCAGTGGGAAAAGCTTATCCACGTCAACTCTGTCTATCCCTCTCATAATTTAAAAAACCTCTATCAAGTCCCCCCTTAACCTTCTGCGCTCCAAAGAATAAAGCCCTAACTTGTTCAACCTTTCGCTGTAACTTACTTGCTGAAACCCAGGCAACATTCTAGTAAATCTCCGCTGTACTCTCTCTCTATTTTGTTGACATATAATTCCTATAATTAGGCAACCAAAATTGTACCCCATACTCCAGAATTGGCCTCACCAATGCATTGTACAATTTTAACATTACATCCCAACTTCTATACTCAATGCTCTGATTTATAAAGGCCAGTACATCAAAAGCTTTCTTTACCACCCTATCTACATGAGATTCCACTTTCAGGGAACTGTGCACAGTTATTCCAAGATCCCTCTGTCACCTGCATTCTTCAATTCCCTACCATTTACCATGTATGTCCTATTTTGATTTGTCCTGCCCTTATCAGCATTAAACTCCATCTGCCATCTTTCAGCCCACTCTTCCAACTGGCATAAATCTCTCTGTAGACTTTGAAAATCTACTTCATTATCCACAACCCCACCTATCTTAGTATCATCTGCATACTTACTAATCCAATTTACCACACCATCATCCAGATCATTGATGTACATGACAAACAACAGTGGACCCAACACAGATCCCTGTGGCACCCCACTAGTCACTGGCCTCCAACCTGACAAACAACCATCCACCATTACTCCCTGGCATCTCCCATTCAGCTACTGTTGAATCCATCTTGCTACTCCACCATTAATACCCAACCATTGAACCTTCTTAACCAACCTTCCATGAGGAACCTTGCCAAAGGCCTTACTGAAGTCCATATATACAACATCCACTGCTTTACCCTCATCAATTTCCTGAGTAACCTCTTAAAAAAATTCAAGAAGATTAGTCAAACATGACCTTCCAAGCACAAATCCATGTTGACTGTTCCTAATCAGACCCTGTTATCCAGATGCTTATATATATTATCTCTAAGTATCCTTTCCATTAATTTGCCCAAACAGTTTCCTCTGGGTATGTGAGTACTCAGGAAAATGACAATAAAGATATACTATACTATACCTTTATTCCTGCCACCAAAATACATGACTCCACACTTTGCTACGCTGTATTCCATCTGTCAGTGAGCGAGTGAGAGTGTGAGTGAGCGAGTGAGTGAGTGAGAGTGAGTGTGAGAGTGAGTGAGTGTGTGAGTGAGTGAGTGAGTGAGTGAGAGTGAGAGTGAGTGAGTGTGAGTGAGTGTGTGTGAGTGTGTGAGTGAGTGAGTGAGAGTGTGAGTGAGTGAGTGTGTGTGAGTGAGTGTGAGTGAGTGAGTGTGTGAGTGAGTGAGTGAGAGTGTGAGTGAGTGTGTGTGAGTGAGGAGTGTGAGTGAGTGAGTGTGTGTGAGTGAGTGAGTGTGAGTGAGTGTAAGTGAGTGTGAGTGAGTGAGTTAGTTAGTTAGTGAGTGAGTGATAACATGCATGAGAGAGGAAGAAGCTGAGCCCATGTGCTAGAGTTTAGTGCTAGAGTTTAGAGGAAAAATCAACTGGCTGGAGGAAGTCAATGGGTCAGGCAGCATCTGTGGAGAGAAATCGACAAACAGCATTTCAGGTTGGGAGCTTTTTCAGAAGGGGTTTACAGTATGTACATAAATGAGAGTGTATGAATGTCTAAGTGTTAGAAAGAGCACGTGTGCGAGGGAGAGGGTGAAAGAGGGAGAGGATCCATTAAGAGAGTGTGGGTAAGTGTGTGTTACAGAGAGAGATGGAATGAAAATGTGAGCCACAGGTGAGAGGTACTGAGCTTGAAAAGGGGGAGAGGGGTACTATGTGTACTTGTGAGTATGTCAAAGTTAAAGTGTGGGTGTTTGTGTGTGAGAAATCTGATGTATAAATGTGAACAAGCGAGGGAAATCAGCATTGAGGAACACATTGCAAGCAGCTACTCCTGGACTCCTTCCTGCCTGCTGGTGGATCATCTAGGTTTCCTGGCAAGAAATACCTGGCGGAAAGAGGAATGGATTCCAGGATGTGCTCCGAGCCTCCGTGAATAAACGCAACAAACCCGACTGACGTGTGGGAATGTCTGGCCTGAAACCAGTCTCAAGGAGAGGGAGAATTGAGGGTGATATTGAAACGTCTGCCCCATGAATCGGGTGCTGCCAGAGGCCCCAGTGTAAGCGATAGATCAAGCTGACCACCTCTCTAGCTTTCCCCACCCATGCCCCATGTCAGCCACCTCCTGCCCCATCACTGCTCTCATCAGCCTCCCATGCGGATGCAAACCCTCATGCCACTGCCTCCGGGAAAGAGGATTCACTGGTATCAGAGGGCGAGTAAGTGGAGCGCCCTGGGGTTCCATGATCTATGGGCGGCAGACAGGGGAGGATGGTGCAGCACTTGCAGCACATGTGGGGCTGCAGTTGCCACCCTGGAGAATAGAATCGCTTGGAAAATACAATCAACCAGAATGAATATTTTATTTGCAACATTCTGCTAATTTTAGTTTACCAAATGCAAATGTCAGTCGGCTTATTACGACTGCCATCTGTGTTTTTAGTGAGAGGGGAGGGAGTTATTACACCACCTACATTAATTATTTAAACCAGTCATTTAAGCATAACATCTTCTCTTGCTGATATCGTGAAATAAATGCATTTTGAGTGAAACTGGTGTCACCAAAATATTAAGACAGCGTGGATAAACAGATCATTTACATTCTGTTCCACTATTTTTAAAAGATGTAAACTCAACCCAATTATCTCCTGCTTGCTGTTTTGCTAAGAGATAAAACCACAGTATTTGATTCAAAGCAAGATTTACTTCTGTGCTAAAATCTCAATTATCTTCCATTCTCTGGGTAATGAGTTCCCATTTAGTTTTCTGAGGTGAGATTACTGAGTACATTGCAACACATCAAGCTGCTCTGGGCTTTGTTTTGTTCGAGCTTCATTGTTAATTAAATTGTGCTCTGGAAAAGCCAAACAGGCACATAGGGCTGAAAAGCCTCCTGCACTGATGTTCTTTCATCAGCCCTCATAAGGACTGAAGTGCCAGCTCTATTTCTGCCTCTCAATGAACATAAAACACTGCAATGCAAGCACAGGCCCACAATGTCGGAGCCAACCATTATACCATTCTAGTTACAGTTTAGTTTAATGTCACGTGTACCGAGGTACAACGGAAAGATTTTGCTGCATGCTATCCAGTCAGCAGAAAGACTCTACACAATTATCCAAACTAATCCCATCTGCTTGCACATGGTCTACTATAAATCGTGCACTCCTTGTCTTTTTATGTGCCTGTCTAAATGTCTCTTAAATGTTGTTATTTTAACTACTTCCCCTGGCAGCGTGTTCCAGTCACCTCCCACTCTCTGTATAAAATAACTGACTTATAAATCTCCTTTAAACTTTGTGTCTGTCACCATGAAGCTATGTGCTCTGGTATTTCACATTTGCATCTTGGAAAAGACTCATGCCTATATACCATGCCTATGCCTCTCACAAATCAGTTTATTTATTCATGTGTGCATATATTTGTATGGCATATGGACACACTGATCCGTTTTGTAGTAAATGCCTACTATGTTCTGTGTGCTGAAGCAAAGCAAGAATTCCGTTGTCCTATCAGGGACACATGACAATAAACTCACTTGAACACTTGAACTTGAACTTGAATTGTATATACTTCTCTCAGGTTGCTCCTCACTCAGCCTGTGACACTCCAGAGAAAACAACCCAAGTTTGTCCAATCTGTTCTTCCTCAGAGATTTGAAGAGATTCGGATAGGTTGCCAAATGCTGCAACAGGTGTACTACAGTGGGGAGAATATTGACTAGAATTATTATGGCCTCGTTCAGTTACTCGAATGCCCAAGAGTGAAGGAAGCTGCAGAAAGTGGTGGACATTGCCCGGTTCATCACAGGTGTGACCTCTTCACCAGTGAAAGAAGCATCAAAGGACCACACCACCTTGGCCACAGTCTCATTTCACTTCTCACATTGGGAAGAAGTTACAGGAACCTGGGCACCATTACATCCAGGCTCAAGAACAGCTCCTTGTCATTATGCTACTTCAATCACACAGCACAACCCCAGCCACACCCCTACCTTAGCACCAAACTGTGATGGACTGATGCCATGAGGTTGCATTATCTATCGTATTATTATTTATTGTGTCATTTTTTTGTTGTACTGTCCCATTAACATGCCTGTAACCCTGCAACAAGTAATAATTTTGTTCTTCCGATCCTGATGCATATAACAGTTAAACATTGACTCCTGATTCTTGAGGTCTACAGCGGCACGGTGGCGCAGCGGTAGAGTTGCTGCCTTACAGCGCCAGAGACCTAGATTTGATCCTGACTATGGGTGCTTGTCTGTACGGAGTTTGTAGGTTCTCCCAGTGACCTGCAAGGGAATTTTTCTCCGGGTGCTCCGTTTCCTCCCACATCCCAACGACAAGATACAAGATACAAGATACATTTTTTTGTCACATGTTCCCACTGTGAGGGAAGGCTTCAAAATTCAGTCATCCTCCTCCGTTGTCTTCCCGTGGTCGGGGGGCTCCAGAACCCTCGTTCAGGCCCGCTCGCCGGGGTGATGGAAGTCCGACGTCGGCTTGGACATCCGAACGGCCACCTCCTACCAGAGTCTGCGGCTCCCGAAATCCACAGGCCATGCCGGGCAGAGATTCAATGCTGGCGGCATTCGGCAAAGGGTCCCAGGTCTCCGCAATGTTGAAGACAGCACCGCCCGCGCTGGAAGCTCTGCAGACCACAGTTCTGATGTAGATGCCGCAGGCCCAACACTCCGGAGCTTCCACGGCAATCCCAGGTAAGGCATCGCCCGCTCCGTGGTGAATCCAGCACAGCGGCGCTGCAGCTGGAGCTCTGGTCCGGTCCCCGGCAGGAAAGGCCGCTCCAATCCAGGTGGTAGGCCGCGAGGAGGGGGGCGAGGACGCGACTCGGAGAATAGTCGCGTCCTCGCCAGGAAGTGACTGGGAAATGTTTTCACCCTTACCCTACCCCCCTCCCCCACATAGAAAAGTTAAAGAAACTAAAGAAACATACTTTTAAAACTAACTAAAAATTGAACTAGAAAAACGAACAGACTGTAGGCAGAGGCTGCCTTCAGTGCGGCGCTCTTACCCAAGACGTGTGGGTTTGTAGGTTAATAGGCCCTGGTGCACAGATGAATGGTTGAATTGATAGGAATGTGGGGAAAGTAGGTTACAGGGAAAATGAATGGAAGACGTGCTGGCTCCGAGAGCTGGCATATAATCGATGGGCCAAATGGCCTATTTTATCTGCAAATAAAACACTCCACTCATTCAAAAGGGCACTCTCCAGCTTGTAATATTTCACCTGAAGAATAATATCCCATGACTTCCAGGGCACCCAAAATCATGCACTGGCAACTGTAGATTGCCAGCTGAGTTGTCCGCTCACCACTGTAGTTTGTGCCAGTGCCTGTCTAGTCTCTTCCCAGGTGCACTGGAGTGAACCACTCCTGGAATTACCTGGTGGGACCTCCATTAATGGATGTTATTAGGATATTTCACTCCGGATGAAGTCAATTTTTAAATGTGCCCTGCTAGGTGCCTGTTTTTTGAGGCAGAGATGTTCTAAAAGCTGTGTGTTCTTAAAACGTACCACCTTGATGTCATTATCACATTCCCCCATTCAAAGATTGAAAGATTGAATTCCTTAATTTTTCCAAATAAACTTAAAATAGCAATGACCTCAGGAGGAAGAACAGCATATGGGAATGACATTTAAAACGCATACGGCTCTCCTTTAAACAGCCATAATAACATAAAACCCATTTGTTTCTAATAGTAACTGTATCTGGTGATGTTACAATTCAACCCTGGAGGACCACGAGGAAGTAATTTGGTCCTCCAACGCAATAAATTAAATCGTGGCTTAATCTCAACTAAAAGCTGAAACTGCTCCAATTTAAGCAAGTTTTATATATTTATGTTTTGGCTTATTTTGTATAATGTTTATTTTTCAATTATCTTTCTATTTACTTTCCTCTGAACTATATCTCCAGGACTGAAAGGCATTCGGTTGCAGGGACCATTATCCCAGATGTATGTGGAATATCCTATTTAGTCTAGGAAAATTAACCCTTGGCCTTTGATTTTCCAAATTTCCGCTGTTAAATGCAACACACCAAGGTAAAGGGTGCACAGAGCTGTTGGAAGAAGTCTCCTCAGTTCATTGGTTTGAAAGTAAGCTCACTCTAAGCTGTCCATTAGAAAACCACTCCTGCGCTGAATTATCGGGGAGGTTTTGTCTGACACACAGGGGTTTTGCAACACAGGTAACTGTAGGAAAACAGCAGTGGACAGAAGCAGCACTCAGTGATAGTTTATTCCTCCCATGTTCACCCACCATGAATTTCCCAAAGCTAAGAGTTGATGTGTACTGGTCATGGCGGGCAAATCTGGGTCAAAGATGGCGGAGGTGAGGCTAACCCACCTGCGGCAACAGTTGTTGCCACGGCCACCACCAGTTCATCACATCTCCCAGCATGATGACATTGCCTCAGGTAAAATCTTTGGATATCCTGTCTGAGAAAGGATTCCGTACCCAGAGTGTTGACTCTTTCTCTTTCACAGATGCAGCCTGAACTGTTGAGTGTTTCCAGCAAATCCTGGCTTACTTCCAGTAATCAGGCATCTGCAGTTTTTGTTTGATGTTCTGAATGGTAAGAATTGGTCGCGCTAGTCGCATGCAATCGCATGCTGGTGGGACAGGCCCTTAGATACCTAGATAGTAGACAGCACAGTGGTGTTGTGGTAGAGCTACTGCCTTACAGTGCCAGAGACCCGGGTTTGATTCTAACTACGGGCGCTTGTCTGGGAGTTTGTACGTTCTCTTCGTGACTTGCATGGGTCCTCTCCAAGATCTTCGGTTTCCTCCCACACTCCAAAGACATACAGGTTTGTAGGTTAATTGGTTTGCTATAAATGTAAAATTGTCCCGAGTGTATGTAGGTTAGTGTTAATGTATGCGGTTTGCTGGTTGGTGCATTCATTGGCGTCTGCAAATTGCCCCCAGTGTGTAGGATCTAACGAGTGTATGGGTGCTCATTGGTTGGTGCGTCCTTGATTGGCAGATGGGCCTATTTCCACGCTAATTCTAACATGTAAATACTGATTCTGTCCTGTTGTTTTTGCACAATCCCCAGGCATTGCCACTTTCATTTCACTGCACATCTTGTATGTGTATGTGACAAATAAACTTGACTTGACTTGAATCTCCAAACGAAACTGAACTAAAACCTCAACAAAGGTACACAAAAATGCTGCAGAAACTCAGCGGATGCAGCAGCATCTATGGAGCGAAAGAAATAGGCAACGTTTCGGACTGAAACCCTTCTTTACACTTGAAGAAGGGTTTCGGCCCGAAACGTCGCCTATTTCCTTCACTCCACAGATGCTGCTGCATCCGCTGAATTTCTCCAGCATTTTTGTGTACCTTCGATTTTCCAGCATCTGCAGTTCCTTCTTAAAAACCTCAACAGTGTTGGCAGAGTGCAGCAAATGATTACTATGGGAGTTAGCAGCAAATGACAATTTCAGTAATAGTTAATGTATTGCCTGTTACCCTTAAAGTTGGGGATAACAATATCCAAACAGTAGATTTGAATGGCTTTTATTAAATGCAATGAAGAGCAGCCATCTGTAAAGTGTACCCAGATCAAGTAATGCTGCACACCCATCTCTCAGCAAGTGACCCTTGTGCACAAGTCACTGAAAGCTATCATACAGTGGCAGTGGACAGTTACGAAGGAAACGGCTGTGTTGATCTTCATTGCAAGAAGATTCTAATACAAGAGTAAAGATGTCGTATGATGATCATATAGATCCTTAGTGAACCCGAACCTGGGACAGTGCAAAAAATTGGATTTCTTAACTTAAAAAATGATGCTCTTGCAATGGAAGTTTTGCATTTCATTGGTAAAATTAATAGCTGTTCATCTACAGCGTGGGAACTTGGATAGAAAGAGTGGGAGTATGCCTGGGACAAGTTTAAGTAACTGAAGCCCTTTTCCCTTCTACAGCTGGTCATTGACCTCTTGAATGAGTTTTCAGCTGGGACATCATCAGCAAATTATGAAGCTTTACTGTAATTATACCATAATTCTGCTTCCCTATAAAGCATGCAATCCTGCATGCTGTTTTAAGATATTAAAGTAAACTGATTGAATAGATAGAGGAAAACGATTTCTACTGGTTGGGGAATTCAAAAGTGAGTGTCCAGCCTTTCAAAAGTGAAGTTAAAATCCATTTCAACACACGGAACCTGGCAGAAATGTAACAATTTTCTGCAGGCGAGATGTCAGCTGTTAATCTTAAATGGAACTTTGATCATTGGAGGCATCGAGGAATATAGAGGAAAATCAAATAAATGGTCAAAATGTGTTGGAGTAAAGGGCCTGTCCCACTTTCCCGAGTTATTCACGAATTCTTCAGAGTTTTCCCTTTGATTA
This sequence comes from Leucoraja erinaceus, assembly GCF_028641065.1. NCBI lineage: Eukaryota > Metazoa > Chordata > Chondrichthyes > Rajiformes > Rajidae > Leucoraja > Leucoraja erinaceus. The sequence goes on from NC_073387.1 coordinate 5,867,145, forward strand.
AACTCGCAGGATGTTCGTAACAGGTAAGTCGGGACGTTTTTCCAGCCTGATAAAAAAAATGTACACGAGTAAAAAAATAGTCGGGAGGAGAAATATTGCAAATAACCTGATGCCCCAAGTATCTACGGCTGGCATAATGAGCCGCCCGCTACGATATATCTACGGATTCCTACGGACTCGTTACGAACATTCTGCAAGTTTGAATTAAGGGGAAAAATCGGGAGAATTCGTGAATAACTTGGGAAAGTGGGACCGGCCTTTAACTCAGCGGATCACACTGCAACCCTGGAGAACATGGATAGGTGACGTTTTGGGTTGGGACCCTTCTTCAGACTGAAGGGTCCCTACCTGAAGCATCACCTATCCATATTCTCCAAGGATGCTGCCTGGCCTGCTGCGTTACTCCAGCACATTGTCTTGTTTTTTGGGAACCAGCATGTGTAGTTCCTTGTTCTTATTAAATTTCAGAGGAAGGATTAAATTGAATGTTCTGTGCCTATTTCCAGCAACTTGTTCATTTGTTCTGTCACGGTCAAGGACTTCAATATATTCACCCTCATTCCCATACACACCTTAAAACAATCAATTAACTTCTGTTGCCGCTCCACATTAATCCTCCCAAAAGATTGAATCATATCAAGCTTAAAACATTAAACTTAATCCTGCACTGTGCTCATTAAACTGGTCTGTCCATGTCCTGAGGTCAAGCATTAGTAGTCTTCTCATTCTCTAACATATTTAAAGTTTCATATTTAGTTTAGTTTAGAGATACAGCGCGGCATCAGGTCCTTTGGCCCACCGAGTCCGCACCGACCAGCAATCCTTGCACATTAACATTATCTTACACCCACTAGGGAAAATTTACATTTATACCAGGCCAATTAATCTACAAACCTGCATGTTTTTGGAGTGTGGGAGGAAACCGAAGATCTCCGAGAGAACCGATGCGGTCACGGGCAGGACATTTCAATGAATGTTAAGAATAAGGGGTAGGCCATTTAGGACTGAGATAAAGAAAAACTTTTTCACACGAGAGTTGTGATTCTGTAGAGTTCTCTGCCATAGAAGGCATGGAGGCCAATTCACGATGTATTCAAGAGAGAGTTAGATATACTAGACTAAATATGGGGACCCGTTGGGTCCCAGCATCACACGTGATGGCTGGTCCCCTCACGCAATATTCCACCTCTCCACAAATTCCAGTATTGGTGGCCATTGGGGGGGGGGGCATCATGTGGGCTGGCAGTTGACTCAGCTATTCCTTGAAATTCCATTTGAAGCAGGGTGCAAGGCCACCAAATTCAAGGGCAGTTTCTTAATACTTCAAGCAGGATGCAATGGCTTTTATTAAATGCAATGGAGAGCAGCCATCTGTAAAGTGTACCCAGATCCAGTAATGCTGCACACCCATCTCTCAGCACTCAGCATTCAATGGGTCCCCCCTAATCCTCCATCGAGTCCAGGCCCAGTGCCGTCAAATGCTAATCATATGTAACCCACTCATTCATGGGATCATTCTCGTAAACCTCCTCTGGGCCCTCTCCAGCATCAGCACATCCTTCCTCAGATATGGAGCACAAAATTGCTCACAATTCTCCTTCCATAATTAAGTGATAAAATAATGTGACGTGATCGCGACACAGCAGTTAGTGCCGCTGCCGTGCATAGCTCCAGGGTTTATGTTTACTGACCTAAGACCATGTGGAGTTTGCATGTTCTTCTTGCATGTTCTTCTTGTGACCACACTGATTTCTAGTTCCATCTTGGAAGTTAGTTGACTATTGTAAATTGCCCCTAAATGCAGGTAGGTGGCAAAAAAATCCAAAGGATCTGTTGACGGGTTTGACATAGGGAATCAGTTTCAGGGCTACAGGAAAATAAGCCGAGGGGAAATGCCACTGATAGGATTGATCTGTTGGGACCTGGCATTGATCTGATGGGCCAAATGGCCTCTAAGTAAATGGTACTCCATGATTTTCAGCCTTACTTTCCTGAGCAACCTTGGATACAACCCATGTGGGCTAGTTGTTAGTTTTGTATATTGAGCAGAGCTAAAACCTTTGGACAACTTTTTAGTAAACTCAGTTTTGACATTACCTTCTCCTTTGTGGTGTTTTTTCCAATGGCGCAGTGGAACATTTGCTGCCTCAGAGCACCAGAGACCTGGGTTCAATCCTGACTATGCGTGCCATCTGTAGGAGTTTGCACATTTCCCCTGTGACCGTATGGGTTTTCTCTGGGTGCTCCGGTTTCCTGACAGAAGTTAATTGGCTTCTGCAAATTGCCCCTAGTGTGTAGGATAGAGCTAGTGTACGGGTGATCGCTGGTCAGTGTGGACATGGTGTGCTGAAGGGCCTGTTTCCACTTTGTATATCTAAACTAAACTACATTAAGTGAAACCATCCTTTTCTTCAGCGAATACTGATACAAAATGCTCAGTAAGCATCTCGGCCAAACAGTTTGATTCCATGAGTAGATATTGTGTTTAATCTGTAAATGCCTTAACTTTTGTTTCAACTGTACTTCGAGTTTCAATTGTTTATAAAAAAAGGTTGCCATCATATGTGTCCCATATGTTATACTCAGATGTTTATTTGTTTTTTTCAGCATCCTATGTTTTAAGTTTTGTTCTCAATTGAAATATGAGCCTGACTTTTATTATAAACCTATAGTATGGTTGCTACTTATTCATTAAAATAGTCGACAGTGAAATAACATGCCTGCATGTGAAAATAGAATAATTTAGACAAGATCTGGGATTAGAGACAATTGTTTCTGCACACATGTTGTGGAATATCAGTTAAAATACCTGATTAACACTTGGATGAATGTCTGTTGAAAGTGGTACAAGGATCAAGAGATACTTGGACGTTTACTAGCTCCTAACTGCCTGTTATATCATCAATCCAAAGGTTCCTAATGTAAAACGTAAAATGGCATAGTATGGATTTTTTGCTCGGTTTGATTAGGGGAGAGGGAAATTGCATTAGTTCTTTTTCCCCCAGGAGACTAAAAGTGTTGGGTAGCATCTCCGATAAAGGAAATACAAAGTAATTTTTCAAGGAACTTAAGTCATATTTATAAATTATGAGAAGGATATTCTCTTGATTAATTTCAAATTCACTTCACAATCTTCTTGGCATTCCGTTCACTTCCTTCTTTTTCCAAAAAAGACATCTACCATCACTGCCTTTGAAACCCATGCGTGATTCATTAGTCCTCTCTGTGAGGTGATTGTGAAAGTCCATTCAATCAACAATGTGCAAATCAACAGCCGGCCCATCCATCCACTGTGTGTCATCCAGGACACTCTGACTGATCAGTGGGGTCCTTTCAGTCCAGCCTCACCAACCTGTCCACGCACTTGGTGAGGTTGGTGAAGTACACCTTTTTTTATGATGCACCACCTTTAATATCTTCAAATGTTCCGATCACACTGATTTCCTGAAAATATTCTACTTAGCTATCTGTTTTCCTGATACGTCGTGCCGTTAATGGTCTACCTCGTTTTTCAGCATTTGATGTATAACTTGGCCTGCACCCTCTGGAGTTTAAAAGAATGGGGAGACCTCAGTGAAATATGCAAAGTTATGAATGGGGTTTCACATTAAATGATCCGTCAATGTGTCAGGTTGGGGGGAGTTCCCCCCCCCCCCCCCACCCCTCCACGTCACTATGTAATCCCACACTACCTGTTCCATGGTCGGATAGTCGGCAACTAAACCGTCTCCCCGACCTGGTTTGCCAGGTTAGGAGGGGGCTGTGGACCCCCAGCAGGACCAAAAACAAGACCTGTCAAAGGGCAGATGAGCTTCGAGCGAGCCAACGGCCATCCACACTTCAGCAGAAGTTGTGATCACTGTCATATATAGTATTGTAAGGCACTGTGCCCGTTGATGTTTTCAACGATAATGATGATGATGATGAATGTGTCTGAAGAAGGGTATCGACCTGAAATGTCACCTATTCCTTCTCTCCTGAGATGCTGCCTGTCCTGCTGAGTTACTCCAGCAGTTTGTGTCTACCTTTTGGTTTAAACCAGAATTTGTCGTTCCTTCCAACACAATGTTTCTCCTTTGTTGGGATTATCTGAGGCAGGGGTCACTGTCTCAAAATAAGAGATTGGCCATTCCGGGCACAGCTAAGGTGAATTAAAAAGAGAAAATAGCAGAAACACTCAGAAGTTGCTTTATTGGAAATGGAAACAGAATTCAGATTTCAGTTCGGAGATCTGACTCACAGCATTGAGAAGAAGTTTCTTCAGCCAGAGGAAAAATGTCTTCCTCTGATCTCTTGGGAGGCTCAGTCCTGAGTATATTGATCAAGGCAGTGATCAATATTTAGACAATTAGATATTAAAACAATTGAGGGATATGGGTTTAGTGGAAGAAAGCTGCACTTGGGTAAAAAGCCTCTCCTGACCTGATAGCATGGGTGAGGAGACACAAGGGGCCGAATGGCCCATTCCGTCTATTTCTCATGTTCTCAGTGCTATATGCAAAGTAATAAGTGATTACTGTTTCTTGAATTAAAGCAACGCTTTGCTAAAAGATCATTGAATCATTGCAAAAGCAACACATATATTGGATAAAGGACTTTCTTTGTTTCAACACAAATGTTGTTTTTGAATAAATATATAAACCTCCAACATACTCTTGATATATTGGCATTATTAACAGTGCATACTGATCTGCAGCACAGTGGCACAGCAGGTGGAGCCACTACGTCAAATCTTCAGTGGCGCTGGTTCAATTCTGACCTTGGGTGCTGTCTGTATGGAACTTGCACATTCTCCCTGTCTCTCCCTCATTGTTTCCTCCCACATTCCAAATGTCAATTGGACCCTGTAATTATGCCCCCTTAAAATATGTGGATGGTGGAGGAATCAGGGAGAAAGTGGTGAGTATGTGACAGATTATAGAGAGTAGTTTTGATTGAGCCAGCATCGATTTAAGGAGCTGAATGGTCTCCTTCCATGCCAGAAGAAAATAAAAAAGATAATAATGGGTCGATAGATTAGAAAAATACATCACATTAGGCGGCAAGGAGGCGCAGTGGTAGAGTTGCTGTCTTACAGTGCCAGAGACCCTGGTTCAATGCTGACTACGGGTATTGCCTGTATGTTCACCCTGTGACTGCAAAGTTTTTCTCTGAGACTTTCGGTTTCAACCCACACTCCAAAGACGCACAGGTTTGTAGGTTAATTGGTTTGGTATAAATGTAAATTGTCCCTAGGTGTGTGTAGGGTAGTGTTAATGTGCAGGGATCGCTGGTCGGTGCGGACTCGGTGGGCCGAAGGGCCTGTTTCCGTGCCATATCTCTAAACTAAACTAAATTACGTCAGGAGTTTATTTAAATCTTACAGCACAAGTGCTGGGGCTGTGGGACTGTGGCAATAAAACGTCTTAAAGCAACAAATTCAGTCAGTTCAACAGTCCACAAGTCACCTAATCTGGGCCCATGCAGAGAAATGGGCAGCAGTGCTTTATGTAATGTTTGATGGAAGAGCAAATGGATATTAAAGATCTGCAGTCATCCAGAAATCAGAACATAATGAAGTGGATAATAACAGATTTCAGGATGAATTCTGCTTGTTAAGAAATGTATTTTCACCTGTGTTGTAATAATTCAATAAAACCATTGGATTTGATTGAACGTATTATTTTTTATAGGAATTAAGTATTTGATGTTATCAATTATTGCTAATAGACAAATATAATTATATCAATTATTGATAATTACATAAACGCTTGATTTCAGTGGGAGGGTAAACAACTTGTCCAAGAACTGAAACATTGTGTTATTCAGATTTGGAGGGAACAATTGCCTCAGATGTTCCACAAATTAAAAAATGTAAACATCTAATTTGAAATGTTTTTCATCTATCGCATAATTCACACATTACTGGAGAATTACTCACCCTCTTATTCATGTGAAGATTTTCAGTTTTAACAAAAGTCCACCACACACCTCCTTATCTAGAGACTAAGTTGTCAAACCTATCATTCAATTGGAGACGGTTGCCAAGGACCAATATTGTTATTATCACTTAACTAAATAGCTCAACAATGTTCCTGGAGGAGATGGTCATTCTCAATACAGCTTCCCAGAGGAAGAAGCTGTAACTTGCTAGATAGCTCACAGCTTTTTGGAAGACAATGCATCCATTTTACAAAGCGAGTCCCTTTGTCCCCGTAACACTATACAATACAATACAATACAATACGGTTTTATTCGTCACATTGCACATAAAGTGCAAGTGAAATGAATTTGCCAGCAGCGGTACAATGATAAAGAACACACAAACACAATTAAAATTTAACACAAACATCCACCACATCATTCATCACTGTGGTGGAAGGCACAAAATTTGGCCAGTCCTCCTCCATTTTCCCCCGTGGTCGGGATCTCAACCCTCCGTCGGCGCTGCGGGCGTCCAGATGTACAGACAAGGTAAGTCCAGATAAGTCCTGAATCGGCTCTTCCCCACCGGAGACCGCGGCTTCAAGATGGTGTAGGCTGCAGGCCGGCGGTCGAAGATTTAAAGTCCCCGCTGCGCCGCAGCCAGAAGCACCGCAGGGCCGGCGGTCAGAGCTCACCTCCAGGGGTGATGGTTCACATTCTAGCTCATTGAATCACCACTTATTTTCCTGATATTTCCAGCCTTCCATTAAAATCATTACAGCGAGAAAGATCCAATAATGATAGAAAGTAACAAAAAAAGAATCTAACATTCGAACACTGCTGATGGAATCAACTCTCTTACGCTTTTCTGAGATGTTGATATAGTTTTGCTCTTTGGCAGCCCCTGTGGAACAAGAATCTTCCCGTCAGCAGCAGACTGGTTCCACCAAGATGCAGTACAGGACGTCAAAGGACATCCTTTGTCCTTGTGGCAATCAAACTGTACAACTCCTCCCCTTTCTGTCATGGGGTAGACAGACTCCGCCACCCCCCTTCATCCCCAAATCTTTTTCCACTCATCACTTTAATTTCATGTTTCATGTATCTTGTGTTTTATGATTGTTGGCAGACTAATTAATGGCAATTAATTAATGCATCAATGGCAAATAAATAAAGTTCTATCGTAATTCCACTCTGGTTTTGTAGGCACTGAGATGACTGATGAAGCCAACATGATAACTGCAAACACGTGGTCACAGAGCAAACATGCAAACTCCACATGGTGAGGGCCGGATGTTAGGAGTGAACCAGGGTCTCTGGAGCTCAACGTCAGCGGCTCTAAAGCTGTGGCATTGTGCCACCCACTGAGCTTGGGGTGGAGTGTCTGTTTCAGGATTCCAGTGTTGGGTGAGTTATTGCCTTAACTCGACCATTGACTGAGTGTAACAGGGGGCTAAATGCTACGAACACTGAACTGGGAGAGATGCATGCCTCAATGGCAAATCAGACGTGAGACTCAGCCATTTTTAGGAGAGTCACTGGTGAGGCACAATAGGAATCCCATGAGGGATAGAGATGTGGGTGATGGGACTTTGGAACGACTGAGCTTCCTTGAGTTACTATGTCCTGAGGAAATGACTGGTGGGCAATTACATTAAAGCACCAATGCATGGTGGTCCAATGCAAGAGTATGTGCCCACTGCAGCAATATTGGGTTGCACATCAGCGCATTTTGATCATGACATGGTAATCTGTTGTAATGATAGAACTGAACAAATTTGATCATAACTCTAGTCTTAGCATGCGGTGAAATAAAGAACATGAATGCTTTTTATCCTCTGCAGTTCATGTGGTCTGCCATGGGAGAGATTGAAGACAGTACACTTAAACAAGACAGAAATATCCAGTTCAGGTCAGAAGTGCATATTATTATTACATTCTCAGGTTACACGTTATATAAGTAGATATAGGGCACAGTGGGTCAACACCCATAAAAATGACTTACATAAACTGCCTGCGGGATGTCTCAGGGCATTGAACCAAGTAAGGTACCTGCAATAGATCCAACATTTAAAAATAATTAATTGGAAAAGCTCTCTGGGAGTTTTTAAGATGTATCAGGGACTATTTCAGATTCGGGAAAAATGAAGCGGCCTCGAGTGATAATGGGATCCATTGCCGATCTATGCGGAGTTAGGAATCATTTGAGAGCCTTTGTTCTGAACGGCTGCAAAGTCAATTATCCCGTGAAAGAAAAGGGGAAATGTAATGAATTTAGTCATCAGCAAAATTAGTACCCGGCACTTTGTAACCTTATTCCACGAGTTATTGATAGAGGGAGCAGTTGTCCTCTACTTCTTTTAACCATGGAAAGGCACCTCATAATTTAAAAGGTCACATAACTTGTAAAGGTAGGGAGTTATATATCTTGTAGAACAAGAAGACTAGTGTCTATATCCCACATTAACACCTGTATGAGTGGACATAGTTACAGGATTAATGGCCAGTCGTTTAAAAACCAAGGTGTGCAGAAACCTCTTCTCACAGAGGAACGTGAATCTCGACAATTCTTGAGATAGACACAAAAAGCTGGAGTAACTCAGCGGGTCAGACAGCATCTCTGGAGAAAAGGAATAGGTGACAGTCTGAAGAATGGTCACAACACAAAACATCACCTATTCTTTTTCTCCAGCGATGCTCAAGTCTTCTTGGGTATGACGCTACAAACTTGGCACACCTGTATTTGGGTAATTTCTCCCATTCTTCTCTGCAGATCCTCTCAAGCTCTGTCAGGTTGGATGGGGAGCGTTGATGCACAGCTATTTTCAGGTCCCCCCCAGAGATGTTCGATCGGGTTCAAGTCCGAGCTCTGGCTGGGCCACTCAAGGACATTCACACAATCTTGTCATGAAGCCACTCCTGCACTGTCTGAGCTGTGTGCTTAAGGTCATTGTCCTGTTGAAAGGTGAACCTCTGCCCCAGTCTGAGGTCCCGAATGCTCTGGAGCAGATTTTCATCTTTCCCTCGATCCTGACTAGTCTCCAAGTTCCTGCTGCTGAAAAACATCCTCACAGCATGATGCTGCCACCACCATGCGTCACTGTAGGTATGGTATTGGCCAGGAGATGAGCGGTGCCTGGTTTCCTCCAGACGTGACGCTTGGCCTTCAGGCCAAAGAGTTCAATCTTTGTTTCATCAGACCACAGAAACTTGTTTTGCATGGTCTGAGAGTCCTTTAGGTGCCTTTTGGCAAACTCCAAGTGGGCTGTCATGTGCCTTTTAATGAGGAGTGGCTTCTGTCTGGCCAATCTATCATAAAGGCCTGATTGGTGGAGTGCTGAAGATATAGTTGGTTCTGGAAGGTTCTCCCATCACCACAGAGGAACTCTGGAACTGTGTCAGAGTGACCATCGGGTTCTTGGTCACCTCCCTGACCAAGGCCCTTCTCCCCGATTGCTCAGTTTGGCCCAGTGGCCGGCTCTATGAAGAGTCCTGGTGGTTCCAAAGTACTTCCATTTAAGAATGACAGAGGCCACTGTGCTCTTCGGGACCTGCAATGCTGCAGAAATTGTTATATACCCTTCCCCAGACATAATCCTGTCTCGGAGGTCTATGGACAATTCCTTCATCTTCATGGCTTGGTTTTTGCTCTGACATGCGCTGACAACTGTGGGACCTTATATAGACAGGTGTGTGCCTTTCCAAATCATGTCCAATCAATTTAATTTATCAGTCAAGTTGGACTCAAGTCATGTTTGTAGAAACATCTCAAGGATAATCAATGGAAACAGGATCAACCTATATTAAGCTCAATTTTGAGTGTCATAGCAAAGGGTCTGAATACTTATGCAAATGTGATATTTCAGTCATTTCTTTTTAATTACTTTGCAAAAATGTTTAAACACCTGTTATCACTTCTTTATTCTTGGGTATTGTGTGTAGATTGATGATTAAAAAAATGAATGTGTTCAATTTAAAAATAAGGCTGTAACGTAACAAATTGTGGAAAAAGTGAAGGGGTCTGAATACTTTCTGAATGCACTGTATCTTCGGTTTAAACCTGCATCTGCAGTTCCTTCCTATACATTTAATCTACAATTCTCTACCCTGGTAAGTTTTGAATCACTGAGGACATTTAAAGAGGAAGTACATACATTTTAAAAAAAGCAGGGAGCTATACCTAGCTAAGAAGATTTAAATTCTGAACCTAACAACAAAAATGCTCCTTAATGAGTTATTTTCTTACGTTCAACAAGCCTTCCTGTTCTTCTAGGCCTCCCAAGCAAACTAAGTTTTCTCCGACTAGTTTCACTGTCCTTCTGATTGATTTGCTGATTGTATGCTGCCTTGTCACCTTCCCCTCAGCTAACAATGAACCGTTTTACATGGTTCATTGTTAGCCGTGGAAGGGTCTCGACCCGAAACGTCACCCATTCCTTCTCTCCAGAGATGCTGCCTGTCCCTTTGAGTTACTCCAGCTTATTGCGTCTATCTACGTTTCCTTTTGCATTGTCTGCTTTGATCTGTCGTTTTCACACCTTGACCTTCCACATCTCTAGACTCTCTCTCCCCTGGCTCTCAGTCTGAAGAAGGGTCTTGACCCAAAATGTCACCCATTCCTTCTCTCCAGAGATGCTGTCCGACTCGCTGCGTTACTCCAGCTTTTTGTGTCTATTGAAGGCTTCCCCGAAGAAGATTTGCTCTTCCAATTACACAGGCACTACAGCTGACAATCTTCTGAAACTGTGACTGGAGTGCTACTCAGTGATATCTGGAAACAAGCCCTGTACATTTATAAAACAATCAGCATTGCCTGTAACTTTCCAATGTTTCGAATAATTTAACCAAACTCCACAGCAGCATTTTCATAAAACGCGCTATTTCAGAATTTAATTTACTCAGTTTTCAAAACAAAAATTGACATATTAACTTTTCTTTTTAAGCATCGCAGCACTGAAATGTGAAAAAAAGTCCCCATATTTGTAATTAATAGTCCCAGGGCAATCACTTTGGAGACAAAGCAGAAATAATGAAATTGTTTAGACAGGATCCATTCTCTTTCGAGAATTATGGAGCAAGATTCATCTGTGTTTTTTTTGGTTGCCATCAGTAAGAAAAGGCCTAATTTGTTTTGCAGTTTTCCCAAAATGCAAGAGCATTTGTGTGAGGGAGCATTTGTGCACTGCTACTGTATAAGGAAAAGGCAGGCAGTGTCCATGCAAACATATGCAGGTTAATCAGAGGAACTCTGACCTGAACAGACACCCAGTCACGCTTCTAGGCACCATAACTCTGAATCAGCTCATTTTAATTTAAAAAGAGACACATTTTTGTTCCTTTTCTTTTCGATGATTGCACACAAAGTTAATAATAAAGATTTGACAAAAATGGGCTGTGTGATGTTCCAAATGACCTTCAGAATTCAATTTTCTTAAGCGCCAATTTATCTTCTAATTGATTACATTGGGGAAATTCAATGAAGCCGATGTTATTGTGGAATATGGAATTTATCCCAGACATGTTTAAAGGTTCCACGCTTGAGATCAGCACCTTCCATGTGTGGCGTGGAGCGTGAGGTTGGCCTGGGTATTCACACTTTCTTTTGTGCCTGGTGATGTTCCACTGTGTAACCAAAGTTGATGAGCCAATTCAGCCCATTCAACGAAAATGCCCGCTCTCTTTATGAATAGCAGTAACTGCCAGAGTGAATAATGTCAAAATACACTGACTGTCGTTGACATTATCACTGACTTTTGAATGTTACAGATGAGGAATGATGGTCATGTTAGCCAACACATTGGCAATCACTGTAATTCATCATGTTTCACAGATGTAATAGATTCATTCAAAGCCGGTAGAGACCATTCTGCCCGTTGACGTGATTCTAGTTTGAAGGTTTCCGCTTCATTCCTAGTTGTTCGGTTCTGTTCTGTTCTTTCCTATACGAAAATATAAAATACAGGCAGCAGAGTGAAACACCTTCACTACACCGATTCCAGAGCTCAGTAAAAAGTCGAATGCCCACTTCAGGATTAGAAACTCATCACTGGCAAAGCTCAGACCCTGACATTATTCAATTTTTAAAAAGGTTAAAATGGATTTATTTCTAGCATTAAAAATGTGTTTAATGTATCTGGAACTCTAGTGCTGCTGAATCGACCAAGTGTAGGCTCGGCGTTTATTTCGCTGAACACCTCCGCTTAGTCTGCCTAGACCTACATGATCTGGTTGCGAAACACTTTAACGCTACCTCCCATTCCCACACTGACCTTTCTGTCCTGGGCCTCCTCCATTGTCAGAGTGAGGCCCAGTGCAAATTGGAGGAACAACACCTCATATTTCACTTGGGCAGCCTACAGGGTACCCCAGCAGTATGAATATTGACTCCTCTAACTTCAAGTAACCCTTGCTTTCCCAATCTCTTCATCCCTCCCCCACCCTAGTTCTCCGACCAGTTTCACCTTCAGACTGAGAGTCAGGGGAGAGTGAAATATAGAGATATGGAAGGATAAGGTGTGAGACTGATAGATCAAAGGGGACAAAATAAAAAGAAAATATAGAATGGAAAATTGTTAGCTGAGGGGAAGGTAAAAACGAGGCACATAATAAGTAAAATTTAATCAGGAGAACAGTGAAACTCGTCGGACAAGGGTCACAACCCAAAAATTCACCAATTCCTTCTCTCCAGAGATGCTGCCCGTCCTGCTGAGTTACTCCAGCATTTTGTGTCTATCTTCTATACATGACAACAATCCATGGTCTACAGATACAGGACTTTCACTGATTGCTCTTGACAAAGCATCTTATTTCATACTAAACTAAGTGGGACCCATTGGGTCCCTGTCACATGCATGCCTGCTCCCCCAACGTAACCCATTCCCCCAAGGCAATATTCCACCACTCACCCTTAGCCCCGTACTGCACAGGCGTGGCTCATTTCCCCTCATCCCCAGCACTGTCTCACCCTCCACTTCACCCTCCCTCTTCTTTCCACTCTCCATCTCCCCTCCCCCAATCTCTCCCTCACCTCTCCCTCCCTCTCCTTTCCCCTAACGTCAGTCACTCCCTCCCGCCATAACTTCTCTCCCATCCCTATCCCCCTCCTATCTCTCTATCCCCCACCTCCCCCACTACTCACCTACCCCTATCCCACCTCACCTTCCCCACTGCCCTCCTCTCCCATTTATTCCCTGCTCCCTACCTTCTCCACTCCCCCCCCTCCTCTCCCTCTATTCACCCTCCTCCCCCACTCTCCCTCCTCACCTCCTCCCTCTTATTTTCCCTCTCCTTCTACCCTGCCCCAATCCCTCCCCTACCCTCAGTCACTCACTCCCTCCCTCCATAACTCCTCCCCCCCTCCTCTCCCTCTATTTCCTCTCCTACCCTATATCTCCCTCCTCACCATCTTCCTTCCTACCCCCTCCTCTTCCTTAATCCCCCCACTCTCCCTCCTCACCTCCCCAGGATCTCAAGGTTGCGCAATCACCGCGTAATCGCGTACCGTTTTTGCGCATAGAATGACCGCACAAACCGGAAGATAACAAGATCAGATCTTTAGAGATAGATAGATTAGGTATGTTACAAAACCTACATTGAGAATCTGTCCCAGCCCGATGTGCGCGATTTTGGCGCTGTTTAGAGGGGGCGGGTTTAAAACGCGATTTTTACTAGGCTGTTGCAATCGAAAATGTTCAGCCTAGTAAATCATTAATGGAAAATCGCTGAAAGACCCCGTCGCAAAAGGTATTATTAGTTTTTATGGCCTTGTATAATAGTTATAGTAGTTTAAAAATCACTCTCTCAACCCGCGACGTCTCGCAGCCCCAGGGTTTTATAAAGCAAACAATTAAAGGTATGTACTGATTTTTACATTAAAAGGGGCTTCTTAAGAACCCTGTATATAAAGTTTTCTATAGCGAATAGTTCATTTTGGGCTCTTTATATCCCGCAGTATTTTTCTGGGCATTTGGGGGCACAAATCCAGCGCAATGTGAACGTTCTAAACCAGCGCGTTCCACAGGATCCCACTAGAAAGCCGATTTTAATTGACTTTAATTTACAGCAATTGAACACTAAATTCCTTCCATTTGGCCTATAAATTGATGTAAATGAGATTTAAAAATCATGTTTTATCGTGAATTATTTGTGAATATTATTTGGACACTTAGGCTATTTAAAAATGTTAATCATTTATTAAGAAATGGATAGATGTTTAGATCTAGTAATTGAAGTTTGAAATTAGCTACAATTGGGTAACTAACTAATTATATGCTTTAATTTCAGGTCCTCCAAGTAAGATTATTTTATATTTGTTTCAGAATGGTTCAATTTATGATAACTGAAAATTTCATTCAGTTCTCTTAATTTTTAAGAAGGTTATGGGCTTTTGACTGTCCTCGATCACAGCTTTTTTGTTATGTCCATAGAAAATCAATAGGGAACAAGTTGCTAATTTCCGAGTATGAAAATGGCCATAACTTTTTTTATTACTTGAGATATGAAAGTGAATTAGGTGTCAAATTAAACTTATTGTTATGCTTTATCTGATGGGATAAATTGCAGACTTGATTTTATAAATCTCAAAATGTTGTATAGATAGATAGATAGATAGATAGATAGATAGATAGATAGATAGATAGATAGATAGATAGATAGATAGATAGATAGATAGATAGATAGATAGATAGATAGATAGATAGATAGATAGCAGATAATTTTCAATCTGAGCGTAGCATTGTTCTGTGTTAGTCATGGTGCGAGAAGCATAGGCAACAGGCCTGTTGCCATCACTGTTATCTTGGAGGCAAGCTGCTCCTAAACTGTACTGCGAGGCATCACTGGCAGTGTGACAGGCAGCTTAACATCAATGTGGGTGAGGGTGGGGGAACAAGACATCTGTTGTTTAAGAGTGTTGAATACCCTCTGCTGCTATTCATGCCAGGACCAAACAGTGTCTTTGTGGGTTAGATGGTGCAGTGGGACGATAGTTCACTTTGAGGTGTGGGTTTATATCCCACTTCTGACACCATGTTGAAATAATCAGACTCATACATAGAGGTTAGAACTCATAGTCTTTATTGCAGTACAAATGGAGGGAACACAACGTGCTTTCATTCCCATGGTCCGCATCAAATCTAAAAGAGAGAGAGAGTGACACACCATCTTATAGGGCTGACCCAGGGTAGGGATGAAGATCTGGACTGGACTATTAAGGAATGTGTAGCATGCATAATCTGTGTGGAGACATATCTATACTGTTACTAAAACTCTCATCTTGACCACTTCCGGTTTGCTTTTTTAAAATTTGGGCAAAAACGGTACCCTTTATTGTTAGGATTTTTTTGCCACCTTACCGTTCTCCTCTCTCCAAGTTCACCAAGTTTTATTCTGATTGGTGGAATTATACAAAAGTTATGAAGGTTTAAAAAATCGTGAGATCAGCACATTGGTCTTCTCGCCTGTCAGTCACCATGAAGATAACGCCCCTTCCAGCACCAGCTGGAGAATAAAACGCCGGAGGTGGGGCTGAGTCCGTGAGCTGCGCTGATTGAGTTCCCAAGAGTGGGAAAGCCGGTGTGTGGAGTTGGGTAAGTCGGTGTGGCATGGGCAGAAATCCTGGGGGACACACCCCCTCTCCCCCCATGTTTTGTAATCCGGACTTTATCAGATGCTTTCTAAGGGCTGAATCAGCCCGTTCGCGGGGCCCTTCAGCGCCCGGCGCGGCTTAAAAGCAAACTGCTGCATCGAGGTGATCGAGGCTCCCGATGTTGAAGCCCCCGCCGGTTGATGAAAGGCGTCGCAAACCGGCTGATTCAAGCCCCACGATTCGGGGCGGACAAAGCTGCTGTTGCTGGAGTTTGGAGTCGTTCACCAACCAGGCCAAGTCCTGATGTTACCGTCCATAGGGCAGACGGCCGAAGCCTCGCTTGTGTGCTTGTGCACGCACGTGGCCGCAAAGAAACTGTGTCCCTCCCATGTTTTGATAGCAATTTCCTTGCCTGCTGTGTGGTGCTGTGGCCGGTGGCCGCTGAGTGGAATCCATCCACCCTCATACCCCCCCTTAACCCCCCCCCTCCACCTCACACACCCCCCCTCTCCCCCCTTTACCCCTCCTCTGTTCCTCTCCCTTTCCTCACCCCCCCCCCCCACACCACCCTCCCCTCCCCCCCCCCCACCCCCCCTCCCCCACACCACCTTCTCCCCCACACAGGTCTCATTGCACCTCCCCTTTTCTGCCCACTCACCCAACCTATTCTTGACCTTGCAGCCTCATAGCATTCTCCTTGCAGCTTTGTGTCATCTGCAAACTTGGAGATGTCACATTTAATTCCCTCGTCTAAATCGTTAATATATATTGTAAATAACTGGGGTCCCAGCACCGAGCCTTGCGGCACCCCACTAGTCTCTGCCTGGTATTCTGAAAAGGACTCTTTGCCTCCTGTCTGCAGGGTCTCGGCCCTGAAACGTCCCTATTCCTTCTAACCAGAGATGCTGCCTGTCCTGCTAAGTTACTCCAGCATTTTGTGAGTTACTGCGGCACTTTGTGTCCATATTCGGTATATACCTGCATCAGCAGTTCCTTCCTACACATGTATTTTCAGGCAGATAGCTTATATATATGTAGAATAAACAATAGAAGTGCCAGCACTAATCCTAGTGGAACAGTATTGGTCACAGACCTCCAGTCAGAGAAACACCACTCCATACGACCCTCTGTCTTTTATGACCAAGCAAATTTAATATCCAATTTACCAAACTCACCTTGGACCCCCATGTGCATGAATCTTCTGGCCCAGCCGATAATGAGCGACCTGGTCAAATTGGTATTGGTATTGATATAGGGTTATTAATGTCATGTGAACTGAAATACAGTGAACACTTTGTATTGCATGTTATCCAGGCAAATCACATCACGCATGCATACATCAAGTAGTGCAAAAAGAGAAAATATCAAGAGTAAAAATACCATGTCACAGCCATAGAGAAAGTGCAGATATAAAAAGTATAATGGCCATAATAATGTAGGTTGGAAGATCAGGAATTCATTCCTGGAATTTGAAAGGTCTGTTCAAGACCGGTTACGTCATGACTTGGTTCGGCAATTTGAGCGCCCTGGAGAGGAAAATACTACAAAAAGTAGTAAACACTGCCCAGTCCATCATCGGCTCTGACCTTCCTTCCATCGAGGGGATTTATCACAGTCGCTGCCTCAAAAAGGCTGGCAGTATCATCAAAGACCCACACCATCCTGGCCACACACTCATCTCCCTGCTACATTCAGGTAGAAGGTACAGGAGCCTGAAGACTGCAACAACCAGGTTCAGGAATAGCTACTTCCCCACAGCCATCAGGCTATTAAACCTGGCTCGGACAAAACTCTGATTATTAATAACCACTTTCTGTTATTTGCACTTTACCAGTTTATTTATTCATGTGTGTATATATTTATATCATGGTATATGGACACATTTATCTGTTTTGTAGTAAATGCCTACTATTTTCTGTGTGCTTAAGCAAAGCAAGAATTTAATTGTCCTATACAGGGACACATGACAATAAACTCACTTGAATTTGAACTTGAGAATCTGATAACAGCAGAGAAGAAGTTGTTGTAGACTTTGGTGGTACATGCTTTCCAGCTTTTGTATCCTCTAAGCAATGGGAGAGGGGAGAAATGAAAATGATCAGGATATGAGTGGTGTATGAAGGAACTGCAGATGCTGGTTCAAACTGAAGATAGACACAACATGCTGGAGTGCCTCAGGGGGACAGGCAGCATCTTTGGAGAGAAGGAATGGGTGATGTTTCCCATTCACCCAAACGTCACCCATTTCTTCTCTCCAGAGATGCTGCCTGTCCCGTAGAGTTACTCCAGCATTTTGTGTCTATCTTCAGGATATGAGTGATCCTTAATTGTGGTGGTGTCTTCCCTGTGGTCGCCTGAAGGATTTGATGGTGGGGAGTCTGGTTTGCATGACGGACTGGGCTGCATTCACAACTCTGTAATTTCATATGGTCTTGAGCAGAGCAGTTGTCACATCAATTAGGTGGAAAAGTTATTATAACACAAATATAATGTCTGAGACATTACAATGTCTAATACAAGACCTCAATGGTGGAAGAGGTGGAGGATGATGGCTGACCTTAGTGGAGCGTCACAATGGCTGGGAAGGCGGATGAAGGCTGCAGCAGAAAAGGGTCTCCGGTCATCTTGGACTCCATGCCACTGGATCCTGACCCAAATCTGTCAAGGACCTGTCTGTGCACCAGTCTCCCCATGTTAAACAAAGTCACGCACTGGCATCCTCCAACTCTGGAGACACCCACAGTCGAGAGGGACCTATGAAATGTCTTAAAAAAATCCAAATTAATATGACGTTGGAGTATGAATAAAACTAACATCCAATTGTCCAACAAATCTGCCAGTTTCAAAATGTCAAATGTATTTGATTATTGGAGTTTTGCTGTGGTTCTTCGGGAAGGCCAATAAATGTTGGTCTTTGACACAAAGTGCTGGAGTAACTCAGCAGGCCAGGCAGCATCTCTGGAGAGGAGGAATGGGTGACGTTTCGGGCCGAGACCCTTCTTTAGACCCTGGTTGGTCTTAGCTGGACTGTCCACATCTCATAATTAAGCAATAAACAAAGCAGTGAAGTTTTGTGGAACTCAGCATCAATTTCATGGCCGAGCGCTTTCATCACTATGACCAAACATCAGTGCTGCTTCTGTCAGATTTCAAAACAAATTATATCAGTTAAGGCTTAATGGTAGCACTCTCGCCTGTCAGAATTATGTTGGTTTAAATTCCACTCCAGGGGTGAATAATCCAGGCCAGCACTTCAATATAGTTGTGACGGAGTGCCACACTCGTGGAGGTGTAATCTTCCAAAAGAGACTTAAATCTAACCTCTGCCAGTCTCTCAGGGAGATGCAATTAATCCACTGACACTGCACAAAAGAGGAACAGGGAGTCCTTCCTCAGTAAAGCTTAATGCAGTATTGCTCAAATAAAACACAGATTATCTGATCATTAACACAGTAAGATATTGAGGACTTTGCAGTTACACAATGTTCCATTTTTCTTACCAGATAATTGGGTTTACAATTAAAAAAATCATTAATGCTTTGTAGCACTTTGGGAGTTCTGGAGTTTTTTGAATGTACAACTAATGTGGGAGTCCGTTCCTTCCTTTACCGACCGCAGGCAGTAACAGGGAGAACATGCAAACTCCACACAACCAGCGCCCTTGGTTAGGATCGACCCCAGCTCTTGCAGTTGCAGTAGCAGCTCTATCAAACCTATGATAGACGCAAGATGCTGGAGTAACTCAACGGGACAGGCGGCATCTCTGGAGAGAAGGAATGGGTGACGATTTGGGCTGAGACTCTTCTTCAGACTGAAGGCTGCTCAGACTGATCAGTTTGAAGAAAGGTCTCGACCCAAAATGTCACCCATTCCTTCTATCCAGAGATCCTACCTGTCCTGCTGAGTTACTCCAGCATTTTGTGTCTACCTTAGGTGTAAACCAACATCTGCAGTTCCTTCCTACACATCTATCAAGCCTATGTGCTGCCTATTTGCTGTATGACTGTGTCCATAACAGCTGTTTACTGCTAAAATAGGACCCAAAAGTAGGAAATAGAACTCTTTTTAAACCAACAACATTCATTTATCCAGTCCAGAACCTGGCAGCTTGGTGTGCCAATAATAACCTCGTCCTCAACTCTAAGAAAACAAAGGAAATTATTGTTGACTTCAGGAAGACCAGAGGTGGCAGACATACCCCCATCCACATAAACGGGACTGAGGTGGAGCGCGTCTCCAACTACAAATTCCTCGGGGTACACATCTCAGAGGATCTGTCCTGGTCCCTCAATACAACCAAACTGATCAAAAAGGCGCAGCAGCGCCTTTACTTTCTGAGGAGGCTTAAGAAAGCTCACCTGTCCCCCCAGATCCTGTCCAACTTCTACCGCTGAACCATCAAAAGCATCCTGACCACCTGCTTCACGGTATGGTACAGCAGCTGCACTGTAGCTGACAGGAAGGCACTGCAACGGGTGGTGAAAACCGCTCAGCACATCATCGGTGCCCCGCTCGCTGCCATGGATGCCCTCCACTGAAAACGGTGTCTGAGACGGGCTGGGAAAATCATCAAGGACCCCTCTCACCCTAACCATGGACTGTTTGCCCTCCTCCCATCAGGGAGGCGGTACAGGAGCCTCAGGCCTCGCACAAGCAGGCTGAGGAACAGCTTTTTCAATAACACCATTACACTGCTGAACTCAGAGTCCCGTCGCTAGCTATCTTTAGACTCTCCCATTTGTATACATTTATTTGCCTATGTACCAGTTTAATTCATCCACAGTCCACACATTGTTAACCAATATTTTTATTTTTATTTGTATTTTTATTTTGTATTTTGTATTTTTATTTTTATTTCTACTATCTTGCACTATGACCAGACGCTAAACTGCATTTTGTTGTACAATAAAGTTGAATTGAATTGATTGAATTGAATTGAATTCTTTTAGCCAAGCAAAATCATTCCCATGCCAACAAAGACTTGACACCTTAGCCATATTGGGCCAAATGTTTGGTCAATGGAACATCTTAAAGAAGAAAGGAGAAAGAGATTGGAAAGTTTAGGGAAGGAATTTCTTAGCAACTAAAATGTCAATGATGGAACAAATACATTTTAGGGTAATCAATAGGGATAAATCCGAGACTCCAGGTACCCAAAGAGACACAACGTGCTGGAGAAACTCAGCAGGTCAGGCAACGTCTCTGTGGAACATGGACAGGTGACCTTTTGGGTCAGGACACTTTTTCAGATAGAGACTCAAAGAATTTGAGAGCTTAGGCGACTCGAGGCGACTGCCAAGGACTAGTTTTAATGAAAATCACCTATGACATCTGCCAGCAACCTACGGCAACCAACAATAGCAAAAATTGTCGCCACTGTCACCGAAGATTTTTCAACATGTTGAACGTTTTTCGGCAGTCGCCTGTAGTCGGCTAAGAATTGGCCTAAATGGGACAGGCTCTTAAGGAAATCAATGGAGAAATTTGGATAATAATTTTAAAATTGCCTGTTGCTTGATTGTCCTACAATCTGATTGCCTACAATACAATACAGCATCTCTGGAGAGAAGGAATGGGTGATGTTTCGGGTCGGGACCCTTCTTCACACCCATCTCAACCCGAAACGTCACCCATTCCTTCTCTCCAAAGACGCTGCCTGTCCCGCTGAGTTACTCCAGTATTTTGTGTCTATCTTCAGTGTAGACAAGCATCTGCAGTTCCTTCCTACGCACTGACTGTATTTTCTACACAAACCTACTGACTCCCACATTTATCCTGCCAACCTGTCTCTTGCAAAGATGTGATCCCCTACTCTCATTGTCTCCATCACAGCTACATCCACATCCAAGCTGCAGCTTTCCATTCTAGGACATACATGGAAGTCCTAGATGACCAGCTTTCCATCCTAGGACATTCAAAGTGCTCGGGTTTTTTTAGTCTCCCCCCCCCCCCCGTTGGGTTTAGGTTGGCTGCAGAAAGGAGGGAAGGGAAGGGGTGAGTAGAGCAAACTAAAAATTAGGTGTGATCCCAAACACAGAGAAACAGTTGAACATGAAGGATTGAAAAGCTGAACAAAAGGCTGCAGAAACCACACAAGAACATTGTAGTTTCTGAACACGAAGAGGAAATGTATCAATACTCCTCTTAGCAAGTGATAATGATTAACCAAATGGGAATCAAATAAATATGGGTGCATGGCTTCTTAGCTCCAAATTTGTAGTCCTGTCAGTTTTGAAGCAAGTGCAATTTGGAAAGTGATTACAATCAAAATCGACAGCCAGCATAGTTCAAAAAGGAGGATGAAGTTTTGACATTCATATTACATTGGAAGGCTTAATGTTTGATGGCTAATGTCATCTGACAATATAAAATAAAAGATTGTGCACTTAGTTCCCATTAACTCCTCCTTCTAGACTCATTTTGAAAGCATGTTGCCTCTCTTAGCTTTCAGGCAAGCATTTTAGATGCCACTTCTTCCTGGAAAGGCGTATAAATCTGTATATATTTAAGTTCTGCGTATATATTTTCCTAATTTTATGTATATTAAATTCCACCTATTATTCAACTATAACCCGTGCAACAAAGAAGGGGGCCCATCTTTAAATCTTAAATCTTAAAAAAATATTTAACCTTATGAACATCTGCCCTATCTGATGTTCGTAAAAGATCCCAAGGAGCGAGCAGTCTCCTTCTCCTTCCTTGGCTCTGTGGTGCAGCAGTAGAGTTGCTGCCTTACAGCGAATGCAGCAGCGGAGACCCGGGTTCGATCCTGACTACGGGTGCTGTCTGTACAGAGTTTGTACGTTCTCCCCGTGACCTGCGTGGGTTTTCTTCGAGATCTTCGGTTTCCTCCCACACTCCAAAGACGTACAGTTTTGTAGGTTAATTGGCTTGGTAAATGTAAAAATTGTCCCTAATGGGTGTAGGATGTTGTTAATGTGCGGGGATCGCAGCACGGTGCAACCAGGTGGGCCAAAAGGGCCTGTTGTATCTCCAAAGTATCTCTAAATTAGTGTTTTCTCCAGTGCTCTCTCTAGAGGTCAACAATTCTTCCTCAATCTGTACCACTGTAGTGCAAACACAAGCCATATTTCCGACATTATAAAGGTCTTTCACTGGTTATTTTGTGATGTCCTGGGATGGACTGAAGACTGTACATACATTAATCATCTTTATTTTTTCCATATGTGTCATGACCTAGAGGTTGGCTCATTGACTGGTTTTATACTGACTGATGAGATACAGTAGAGAAAGCCTGATGGAAGATAAGTAATCTTGTCTGCTAGCTCACCGTCACAAAAGTGAAATAACCTTGTTTTAATAGTCATCAGCATTAATTTAGTTTAGTTTAGTTTAGTTTATGGATACAGTGCAGAAACAGGCCCTTCGGCCCACCGAGTCCACACCAACCAGAGAACCTCGCACATTAACACTATCCTACACACACTAGAGACAATGTATATAAACACCAAGACAATTACCCTACAAACCTGTATGTCTTTGGAGTGTTGGAGTTATTCTTAAACTGTGGCCCCTGGTTCAGGACTCCCCCAACATCGGGAACATGTTTCCTGCCTCTTGCATGTCCAACCTCTTAATTACCTTATGTTTCAATAAGATTCCCTTTCATCCTTCTAAATTCCAGAGTATACAAGCCCAGCTGCTCCATTCTATCAACATATGACAGTCCCGGCATCCCGGCATCCCGGGAATTAACCTTGTGAACCTACGCTGCGCTCCCTCAATAGCAAGAATGTCCTTACCTAAACTGCACACAATAGGGTGATTTCACGAAAGGTCACTGGGTCATAGGTCTTCACGCACGGAGCCGCAAAATCCAACTGGGGTACAAACGTCACTTCCGGTACATGTTATTAAAGCTAGAAACGCGTACTTTCAAACCTGTAAAAGCCGCGAAAACGGGGTGACTGTGTGACACAGCTATCCTACTTTAGAGTTCCAAAGATTAAGAAAAACGAAGGTAAAGAGAAGAGAGAGCTGAAGGGGCAACAACAGCGGAAGTTGTTAGTGGACATTCGCCGTGCAGATATAAAGTTAGAAAATATCGGGAATTATTGCGTTTGCTCACTGTATTTCATCAAAACATCAATAATGCCTTAGTTTTGATGAAATGCAGTGAGCAAACGCAATGATTCCTGATATTTTCTATCTTTATATCTGCACGGCCAACAACTTCCGCTGTTATTTTCCCTTCAGCTCTCTCTTCTCTTTACCTTCGTTTTTCTTAATCTTTGGAACTCTAAAGTAGGATAGCTGTCACAGTCACCCGACTTGCACAGTTATTTACAGCGCAAAAACTAACTGTTTTTGCGGTTTTTAACAGGTTTGAAAGTATGCGTTTCTTGCATTAATAACATGTACCGGAAGTGACGTTTGTACCCCAGTTGGATTTTGCGGCTCCGTGCGTGAAGACCTATGACCCAGTGACCTTTCGTGAAATCACCCTTTACTCCATGTGTGGTCTCAATAGGGCCCTGTGCATCTGCAGAAGGACCCCTTTGCTCCTACACTCAACTCCTCTTGTTATGAAGGCCAACATGCCATCAGCTGTCTTTACTGCCTGCTGTACCTGCATGCTTAGTTTCAGTGACTGATGAACAAGGACACCCAGATCTTACTGTACTTCCCCTTTTCCTAACATGATGCCATTCAGATAATAATGTTTTCCTGTTCTTGCCACCAAAGTGGATAACCTCACATTCATCCACATTAAACAGCATCTGCCACGCATCTGCCCAATCACCCAACTGTCCAGGTCACCCTGCATCCTCATAGCATCCTCCTCACAGTTAACACTGCCATCCAGCTTTGTGTCATAAGCAAATTTGCCGATTTGCAAATTTCAAATGGATACTCTAGATGGTATGAAAGTGCTAGAGTAACTCAGCGGGACAGGCAGCTTCTCCGCATAGAAGGATTGGGTGACGTTTCGGGTTGAGACCCTTCTTCATTCCTGCTCTCCAGAAATTCTGCCTGTCCCGCTGAGTTACTCCAGCATTTTCATATCATCTATTTGAACAACCCGTTCAATCTTCTTTTGATCTCTATATGACTTTTTTTCTTTATTGCAATGTAAAAGTTACTCATTAAAGAAAGCACTTTTACATTTTTTTGTTTCAAATAATTTACAATTTTGACCACTGCCAGTTGGAGGAGACTTAGTTGCCATCAGCTGGTCCTTGCACTGCTGCTCATTAGAGGACTGTGGCAGCACCACCTGCTCTGTTTACAGATTCGGCGCAGCTGTAAAGACTTATGGGTCTGTCCCACTTAGGCGATTTTGCAACGGAATGCCGGTGACTGAAGTTGCCGGCAGTCGCCTGAAAAACTGACACCTGGAACTGCGACTGTCAGAGTGGAACACACACTGCAACATAACCTTTGAAATTAACTGTTTCAGAACTGGGTGAGGGGTGGGTAAAGGTACGAAGCAGACATATGCCTTTCAATCTCTTTTCTTTTGGTTTTTTTCTTCTCTTCTTTCTTCTTTGCTTACTTCATCTCACCTTCTTGCTTTCTTGTTTCCTCTTTCGGGCTATACAGCTCTTTGGATTCTTTCTTTTTTCACTATTTCACGAATTAACAATATCACTACTTTATATGATAGAAACATAGAAACATACATAAAATAGGTGCAGGAGTAGGCCATTCGGCCCTTCGAGCCTGCACCGCCATTCAATATGATCATGGCTGATCATCCAACTCAGTATCCCGTACCTGCCTTCTCTCCATATCCTCTGATCCCCTTAGCCACAAGGGCCACATCTAACTCCCTCTTAAATATAGCCAATCAACTGGCCTCAATTACCCTCTGTGGCAGAGAGTTCCAGAGATTCACCACTCTGTGTGAAAAAAGTTCTTCTCATCTCGGTTTTAAAGGATTTCCCCCTTATCCTTAAGCTGTGACCCCTTGTCCTGGACTTCCCCAACATCGGGAGCAATCTTCCTGCGTCTAGCCTGTCCAACCCCTTAAGAATTTTGTAAGTTTCTATAAGATCCCCTCTTATTCTCTCTCTCCCTATTTCTAGCTTTTCTCACTTTCTTTTTTACTATTAAATTTAAAATAAGAAGTTGTACATGAAATGTAGTATGTTATTCATGTATTGTATTATTGTACTTTATTTCTAATAAAAAAATTAATTAAAAAAAAAAAGAGTGGAACACACACACACACAAACACAAACACATCGCTTCCTTCACCAGCCCGTTATGCAGGCAGGGGACAGGGCAAGCGGGGGGAGCGTTGTCTAAAATATTCCCACGGTTCAAAGCCAAGGTGAAACAGACACACTGCGATGAACAGGAGGTTTGGTGCTGTAAAAAGACGCCTAAAGCACAGTTTGCTGTAAGTCCTTTAAAAGTGGGGGGGAGAAGGAGTGGAGACAACTTTGGAGAAGCCAGAGATACACGGCTGTGGAGCTCGGCGGACATTTAACATTACCGGTCGGTTATCCTTGGTTCTGAAAACTACTGCTTACCTTTTTTTTCCCCCAATTGAGCCAATGGAATTCACCGGAAACCTGCCTTCTCCCCACAACCTCTGACACCCGCATTAATCAAGAATCTATCTATCTCTGCCTTAAGAATATCCATTGACTTGGCCTCCAAAGCCTTCTGAATTTACTGTCTACATACCTCCTAAATCTGACCTCCCTAAGTAGAACACCTCACACTCGAACGAATTAAACTCCATCTTCAATTTCTTCACCAAATATTAAGTGTCCTTTGATTTTAGATTTTTCCAAAAGAGAAAACATCCTCTTAGAATCTGTGGAATTCTTTGCCACAGATGGCTGTGGAGGCCAAGTCAGTGGATATTTTTAAGGCACAGATAGATAGATTCTTGATTAATACGGGTGTCAGAGGTTATGGGGAGAAGGCGGGAGAATGGGGTTAGGTGGGAGAGATAGATCAGCCATGCTTAGATGGGCTGAATGGCCTAATTCAACTCCTGCCGCTTATGACTTAATGACCTTATGACCACATTCTTCCTGGCAATGATTTTCTGAAACGTTTTGATCAATTTCAGCAGATTCAAGCCTTGTCTTTTCTATTAAGATAAGATGTCTATTTTAGGTACTAGACTCATTCTGTACAGAGTATTCAATCGTCTCTCATCTCTTGCATCTTGCACTAATCTCAATAGACAATAGACAATAGACAATAGACAATAGACAATAGGTGCAGGAGTAGGCCATTTGGCCCTTCGAGCCAGCACCGCCATTCAATGTGATCATGGCTGATCATCCCCAATCAGTACTCCGTTCCTGCCTTCTCCCCATATCCCCTGACTCCGCTATTTTTAAGAGACAGTTTCCTGCAGCAGAACTATAATAATAATAACAATAAACTTTATTTCGGACTCAACAACCAGACAAGGGACAATGTTACATAAAAATGCATTGCATATAAAAACATCATAAAATACATATAAAATCTTAGTATATCACTTATGAAAGGATCATAAATTATATATTTAAAAAAACCCACAATACATGAATTAAAATCCAGAATAAAAAAGATTGATCAATGTCCTACAACGAGACAGCGATACCAGTGTCTGCACAACTGGGATTTATAGCGGGTAGTGCTAAACCTTATGTTTGACAAAGCCACAATAATAGAAAGATTAAACGAGAACTTACCGTATGAAGTTTGATCTTTATTTTATGAGGGGAAGCTGCAATGAGGGATTATGTAAAGAAGCCCGCCAGCCCGCATGCACGTCAACCTTTAAAGCAGCGGAGTGAAATTACAGAACAATTGCTGACCTAATTATAGGAAGATTTGCACCGAAGATCCAGCTAGAACGATGATCCAGCTTCGCGGCAGGAGGGCCTGAAGACACCGGGTTGGCTGAGGAGGCCAGATATAGGCCCCGACCTCGGGTGGACTATGAGGGGGAGAACTGGTTATTTTTGGTGCCTTCCCTCACAGTGAATTCTGCTGTGGGGGGACGTTTCATGTTGATTTCTATAGTGTACTGTTTCTGTGTCTTTTATCTTATTCTCTTTTTTCTCTTTTTTTGATTTGTATGGATTTATTGCATTGATCTGTTCAATTAATTTAATCAATCTCTGTAAAGCACTTTGGTTCAAATACTGGTTTTGTTGAAAAGTGCTATATAAATAAATATTATTATTATTATTATTATTATTATTTCAAAGTCACGTGAGTGACTACGTGAAGATTTTAAAGCTCTGTGATTTCATGCCGCGAACTCGAGTACATGCAAACACACTGCATCAGTTGACCGCAAATGATTGAAAAGATAGTGCAATCAGACATGACATAGATTTAAAACATGCTGATGCTTTTTTTGCAGGCGTGTGGTATTTCACAGCCATTTCAACCTTCAACTGTTCTTGTAAATGATGTGAAGTGAGGTAGTTGATGCTGGAAGCCATCTCTTCTTGAAGCGGCTCCCCTGTTTGCGAGGGTATCGCAAATCTCAACACCAGGGCAGGCAACTCAGCCTCACGCATCTCATGCATCCCAGTATGCCATTTCGACATACCTCCAAATTCGGATCAGTCACGTACTGACCCCTTACACTCTCCTCATCAGAGTGAGAGGCATTAAGCAGCCCTGGACCCGGCGCTGCCACAGGCATGAAAGGAAACTTGCGCTGATATGTCTCTGTATCACGGAGCATTTTATGATGGAGCATCCTCTCCATGAGGTGCTCCATTCGGGATAAATGCCCGAAGACATTATCCATGTTTGTAGGAGGGGAATCCTCCTGGCCTGACTCGTCTGAGTACACAGGCCTCTCAGACTCGCGTTTGGCTTTGCCCCCTTTCGTGGTTGCCAAAGTGCTTTGAGCAAGCACCAAGTCTGAAGTCGCTGACCGCACTGTCTGCCGCCACCGGCTACCCACAGTCCCGAGGTCCTCCGTAGCCGGTTTCCCCGCGGCCCATCTGGGTTTGTTCGCCTTGGACTTATCCATCATCCATCAGCGACCACTGTAAAGAGAAGATTTCCAACAAAAAAACGCCCTCAGAATAGGTTTTAAACTTACCTGTGAGGTTTTTAAACTTACCGCTGGAAGAACGACGCTCCTCCCAGCCAGTCGTTGCACCATGCGTTAGACGTATTGACATGCATGCGTGCTGGCGGGCTTCTTTACGTAGTCACTCACGTGACTTTGAAATAAAATTACATATTTAGAGTCATTTATCTTGCAAATTAATTTATACAGATGATTTCTTAGGATAGCTTCTAAAGTACTGTAGCCACAAACATGTTGCTAGCACTACACCATCTAGGTTTCAGTTCATTTGTTCACCTGCCACATTCAGGTAGCTGTGGAATTGCACCCCAACATCAATGCTCCTTCTATTTGATGTATTTGCCATATGGATACATGGACCGACTGCCATCTTGGTCTAGGAGAAGGTAAATTGGACTTTACATGGTCCATATCAGACATATCATACCTTAAGAATAAGGGGTCGGCCATTTAGGATGAGATGAGGAAAAACCTTTTCACCCAGAGAGTTGTGAATCTGTGGAATTCTCTGCCACAGAAAGCAGCGGCGGCTAATTCACTGTATGTTTTCAAGAGAGAGTTCGATATAGTTGTCAGGGCTAACGTAATCAAAGGATATGGGGAGAAAGGAGGAACGGGGTACTTATTTTGGATGATCAACCATGATCATATTGAATGGCTGGCTCGAAGGGCCGAATGGCCTAGCCCTGCACTTATTTTCTATGTTTCTATGTTTCTATTCAAGCGTTGATGGGCCATGGGGCCATGAAGACCAGCTGCCTTCTTCACTGTCATTTTTTAACAACTTCTCTTTTGAGAAGCAAGGAGAGGGAAGAATTAATTTTCATGTAATTCTTCACTCCTTACAATGCTATGTACGACAGTGATCGCAATTTCCACTAAGTGTGGATGGCCGTTGGCTCGCGAGAAGCTCATCCGCTCTTTGACAGGTCTTGTTTTTGGCCCTACTGGGGGTCCACAGCCCCCTCATCCCCTAGTAAACCAGGTGGGGGAGACGGTTTAGTTGTCGACTATCCGACCATGGAGCAGGATTACAGGAAGCTCTCTCCCCCGACCTGACAGTCAGGTTGATACCAAATGCAGACTAGGGAAATAGCACCTCAAATGCCACCTGGGTAGTCAATTACCCAATGGGGTGAGCATTGAATTTTCTATTTCAGGTAACCGGCAGCCCCGAGCAATTTGGTTTACCAAAAGCACACTCAAATTGTACATTGTCTAACATTGGCCATCAGCACTGCACACTCTGATCTCACCAGGGCATAATTACTGTAGTGTCTTTTAAAAAAAAATGTAAATAATGGTTCTGTTCTGTTCTGTTCTGTTCTGTTCTGTTGTTTTCACAATCCCGCAGGCATTGCCACTTTCATTTCACTGTACATCTTGTATGTGTATGTGACAAATACAGTTGACTTGACTTGACTTGAGAAGAAAGAAGCTGGTTATGTTTTCTTCTGAAACATGCTGACTTTTCTCATGGGCAAATGTAGAATCAACTTGTCAGAGCAAGGTAGAGATGGTGAAGCAATGCGTATGTGATACTGGTGTGGAACAGTGAAATGGTTGATTTTGCCTCTAGCATTTCGTGAATTTGGTGGGATTTCTACATTTATTTCTTTTTTTCTGATTTGTCTTTATGTATTAAAGCTTAGTTTACCATTTCATACAGAAAAAAAAAAAATGTCCTCTGTCTTTACTAAAAAACGAAACTGGATTATGTACTCAAGCCTCTAAAAGCCACATTTCAGACAGATTAAGGCATTTGCTGGAGACTGTGTTGAAGTTTAACATGTTGCCACTGAAGCAGTTTGCCCAAAGGGAGATGTTGATAAGTAACAAAGCAAGGTTTTGCTCAATGGAGAATTGGCATGGATACAGTAACAGACAATGGCTGTTTTAGCATTTAAATACAATTTTACCGTAGAAAGACAGGGTGAGAAAATGATTTTGACATACAACTAAGTGAGAAAAAAATAATTTCCAGAGGAAACAGCCACAGCTAAATAAATATATGTATTTGATATCCGTTGAAACAAATTTTTGAACAAATTGAGCAGGAAACAAAGTGCAGGGCCGGCAGTATCTGTGAAAAAATTAATTGTCAATGTTTTAAGATTTGGATAGCTCGTCTAATGCAGCAAAAAATAAACCCATAAATTATGCTGCGATTTTTGCTCCTCAGTAAATATTGAAAACTGTATTTCATATTTCATATTACCCAAGAAGGCCACAGGAAATCCCCCAGCTAATCTCAAATTGTGGCCCTCCTTTTCACGATCGACTTGTGCATACTGGGAACTTAACTGAAACGGGTCCCAACTCTCTCCATTTGGGAAAAAGACTGAAAAAACTGAAGGTAGGGAGGCTGTTAGAGAAAGAAGGAGAATTCGAGCAAAGAATAAAGAAGGAAAATGGAGATAGAGGAAGATATCGTTGCAGAAAAATAATGAGTAAACACACACAGCTAAACGGTTTCTGATTTGCCTCAGGAAACAAACGAGAGTGTGATCATTTCCTCTGTTTGGCTGCATAAAGTTTCAAACAGTGACATGATGAATTGGAAACAAATTAAAATCAAACACAAAAATGTATGAGCCGTGAACTAGCCGTCAAACAAATATTTGCAATAAAATGTTGTTCTTGTTGTTCTCTGTGTAAACTTCATTCCAAGATGTCGATACATTCTCATTTCTTTTTGTTGTGCAGCTAGTCAAGCACACAGCCTGAGTTGAAATCTTTGATGCAAACTGTTAAAAGAAAATCCCCCAGAGGAGACTAATTTGATTGAATTTCCCATGCTCTCAGCAAGGAGACTTTGAGTGTGACAGGCCTGTCAACCTAGGCGTTGTATTCTAATTGCTCTTGATGTATTTTGTGCTAATCACCATTGCAAAAAAACAGTGATTGCAAAGGATTATGGCAGCTTTTACAAATAGCAATCAACTGATTCCATGCCCTGCTACGACAGAGGTTCCCCCCACATCCCCTTCCACCAGCTACCTACCTCCAGAGAACATGCCACAGATCCTAACAATCCTTCCTCTTTTCCACGTTCTAAATAAAGATTCCATTTGGCAACTTCATGTGGATTAAACAGGGGTTAATTTACGTGGCCTTGCAAGAGTTGGTATTTTGTCTGACGCTAAGGACGTGGAAATACAGCCTAAAACAGTCAGAGGAAATCTATTTTGATTAATCCCACCACTTATCTGAAAGTAAACATGCAGGTACAGCAGGCAGTGAAGAAAGCTAATGTTGTACTTCATAGCGAGAGGATTTGAGTGTAGGAGTAAAGTGGTCCTTCTGCAGTTGTACAAGGGCCTGGTGAGACCACATCTGGAGTATTGTGTGCAGTTTTGGTCTCCTAATTCGAGGAAGGACGTCCTTGCTATTGAGGCAGTGCAGCATTGGATTGCGAGTTTATTCCCCGGGATGGCGGGACTGTCATATGAGGAAAGATTGGAAAGACTGGGCTGGTTTTCACTGGAATTTAGAATGAGAGGGGATCTTATAAAAACGTATAAATTTATAAAAGGACTGGACAAGCTAAATGCAGGAAAAATGTTGGGGAGTCCAGAACCAGGGGCCACAGTCTAAGAATAAAGAGGAGGCCATTTAAAACTGAGATGATAAACAACTTCTTCACCCAGAGATTTGTGAATTTGTGGAATTCTCTGCCACAGAAGGCAGTAGTGGCCAATTCACTGGTTGAATATAAAAGAGAGTTAGATAGAGCTCAGTGGATAGCGGAATCAAGGGATATGGGGAGAAGGCAGGCACGGGTTACTGGTTGTGGATGATCAGCCATGATCACAATGAATGGCGGTGCTGGCTCAAAGGGCCGAATGGCCTCACCCTGCTCCTATTTTCTATGTTTGTCTATGTTATCTTTGCATGATTTGTAAAGGAACTGGGTCAGAACATTTGGAAATCTTCTCAGCTAACTTTCTCGATTGACGTCAGTAACTTAGTGATGCTAGTTACAGGCACCACCCTCACTTTAATCCAGATATACCTTACAGTGAATACATACTTCATATTCAGAGGCTGTCCGGCTTAGTACAAAACCAAGCTACCATGCTACGGTGACCAGGAAGATACAACATTTTACTCTGGGTCTGCTTTTGGTTGTCTGATTTTGGTGGAAGGCCTAGTGGCTGGTGTGTCTGCCCTACAGGCTATGGGAGAAGATGGGAATGTAAAAAGTCAGCTGGTATCCTCACGTCTGATTGCAATCCAGTCATCTCCACTGCAAAGTCATGGAAGCAGAAACAGAATAATTTTGCTGGTGTACCTGGGCAGACGAGGCTTCCTATTGCCTTTGTGTGGGAAGGAATTGCAGATGCTGGTTTAAACCGAAGGTAGACACACCGGAAAAGCATCCCTGGAGAGAAGGAATGGGTGATGTTTTGGAGTAACTCAGCCATGCGGGTCAGGCAGCATCCCTGGACCGGACACCCAAATAGAAACAAAGAGAGAGAGAAGGAGAACGCTTCAAAACCTCCTAGGAGTAAATATCATGAATAACATGTCCTGGACCACCCAAATAGAAACAAAGGGTGACGTTTTGACTGGTCGAGACCCTTCTTCAGACTGATGCTGACAACAACCTGTCCTGCTGAGGCGGTTACACCAGCGTTTTTGTGTCTATCTCATCGTACTCTGATTGCCTTTGTCTGAAGAAGGTCCAATCAGATCATCTGATTTTCATCGAGAGCCATGCATTGAGGGCTCGCCAAAGGGTGGTGGAGATGGTTGTCCAAAAAGCTTCAGCATCGCCCTCCTAGGAGTAAATATCATGAATAACTTGTCCTGGACCACCCAAATAGAAACAAAGAAACATAGTAAATTAGGTGCAGGAGTAGGCCACTCAGCCCTTCGAGCAAGCACCGGCATTCATTATGATCATGGCTGATCATCTAAAATCAGTACCCCGTTCCTGCTTTTCGAAGCAATGGTCAAGAAAGCACACCAACACCTCTACTTCTATAGAATGATTAGGAAGTTCGGCATCTCTCCAACGACACTCACCAACTCCTATAGATGCGGCGTAGAAAGCATTTTATTGGGATGCATCTGAGCATAGTTTGGGAACAGGTCCATCCAAGACCGCAAGAAATTGCAGAGAATTGTGGATGGAACCCCGACCATCACACAAACCAACCTCCCTTCCATTGACTCCATTTACAACTCACCTTGACTCTGCAACGTCCGCAGCATAATCAAGGACAAGTCACAACCTGGCCACTCCCTCTTCTCCCCTCTCCCATTGGGCATCCTTATCTCTATAATTATAAAACTCTGATCTTGGATGTGTATTTATTTGTTTGTGTGGAATCACATCTTCGCGAAAAAACGACACGGTAATGGTAAAATTTTCACATATTCCGGTAGAGATTTTTCCCGTGGATTCCAAATCACATTATCTGAAAATATCAGGCTTTATTTCTTGAGTTATTGCTGAAAATGTTCAAAAATCTGACAACATTTTAATATAAAAACGACTGTCTTTCGCTGATGATGTCACAATGGATCTGCGTGCCTGCCATCTTCTACCCGCTGCGAGTGACATCACCCCACACTCTCCCTCCTCCCCCCGAACTCTCCCTCCTTCCCCCCATTATTCAAAAGACACAGCCCTCTCACCCCCCACCTCTCCCTCCTCCCCCCCCTTCTCACCCCCTCCCCTCCCCTTCCCCCCCCCCCCCCCACCTCTCCCCAATCCCACCTCTCCCCGTTATTCAAAAGATGCTTGGGGATCGTTTTCTCTCAGGGGTCGCTTTCTCTCGGCTCCTCGGTCGGCTTTGTTCTCCCCCCTCCACCCCCCCTCTCACAGCAGTCCCCCCACACCGGGTCCCCATTGTCACTTGTTCTCCCCCCCCCCATGCTTTCATAGACTGTCAACCGCAGGTCGCGAGGCTTCACCTCTGCTGAGGCCCCAATGCTGCCAACGCCACACTTCACGTGTCCGTCTCGGCCACTGGTCGGCACCATCGACATGAATTCAACATGAATTGCAGCTCATCCGAGGGAACTCTCAAGCAATCCGCTTCGTTTTCCTTCAGTCTGCTGCTTTGAAGGAACCTCAGAACAGTCAACTTTTTTCATCATTGGAGCTTAACTCTGAAAAGTAGCAGCCAGAACATTATACAGTGGAGAACTTCAGGACCTTTCAACAGGCTTCCCAACCATACTAAGCATGCTAGTCTCCAAGTCTGCAAGTTTCAGTTTCCATCCTAACTTACCCTCAGCTTTCACTCCAGCACAGGACCAAGAGGGAACTGCTCTCTCAGAGAGCACATCCTTTTAATGAGTTGCTTAACTGAGTTGCTGTTGAAATAATATAGCACAATGTACTATTTCAAAAAACTGTAAGAGAGTGTTCCTTAGTGTTCTGGTCATCGTCTAAACCCATATCAGTCTGAAGAAAGTAGACACCAAATGCTGGAGTAACTCAGTGGGACAGGCAGCATCTCTGGGGAGAAGGAATGGGTGATGTTTCAGGGCGAGCCCCTTCTTCAGATTGAAGAAGGGTCTCGACCCGAAACCCCACCTATTCCTTTTCTCCAGAAATGCTGTCTGACCTGCTGAGTTACTCCAGCTTTTCGTGTCTATCTTCACTAAAATAGACATCTGGTCATTTTCCTTCACAAAAATCAGGCACCGTGTTTGTTATATTATACTTCAAGATGTGCTGCCTCAGTTGTAAGGCACTCTGGGCATCAAAAGGTCATGAAACGAAACCGAGAAATCCAAGGTTTTTTTTATTCTTTTTTTCAAACGTCTCTATACATATTCAACATTGTGTTGCTTTCACTTAAAGAAAAGAAAAATCAAATGAAATCTTCCCATTGCATACTCAACTGCCCTTTGAAATGCAATGAGCTGGAGCTGGGAGTTTCTGGGTGTTCTGTACACTTCCTTTGATCAGGTGACTGTACGACTGTCTCCTGCAGCAAGAGACTTCGGCTTCAGGGGGAAAGTGAGGTCTCACTCACCATGGGACTTCACTTTGCTGTGCGCCTGATTCATTAATGGGCTGGGTTAGTGGCAAACATGAGCACTATCTAATTTCATGAATAAATTGTTGATTTCTATGAAGGAAGCTGGACCATACATTAATATGTAGTCGGCGATACTCTTTCAATGATTGAAGATAAAATGAGCTAGCATTTTCTTTCCATAGATTACAAAGCAATTCTTGTGTTACCATGAACCTTATTGTCAAAGCCTCACAAACACACTTACACACACACACACACACACATACACATACACACACACACACACACACACAACACACACAAATACACACACACACACACACACACACACACACAAACACACACGCACACACACACACACACACGCACAGACACACACACACAGACGCACACATTCACAGGTACACACTCACACTAATACACACAGACACACACACACACACATTCACACACACTCACCCACAGACACACACATGCACAGTCACACACATACACGCACACTCACTCTCACCGACAGACACACACACGCACACACATGCGCACACACGCACGCACATGCACAGATGCACACGCACACGCACACACACTCACAGGCACACACACTCACACCCACCCCCAGACACACACACATGCACACACATGCACACATGCACGCACACACACACTTGCACACACTCACGCACACTCTCACAGGCACACACACACACTCACACACAGACACACATACACTAACACTCATACACACACAGATACATACACACACTCACACTCACACAGACATTCACACACAAATGCTCACGGACATGCATGCAGATACGCACACATGTACTCATATTCACACAGACAAACACACATAATTACACACACACAACATTGTTCTATATTTCTCTACATCATCGTCTATGTCTCTCATTCCACTTTCCCGTGACTTTCAGTCTGACGAAGGGTCTCGACCCGAAAAGTCACCCATTCCTTCTGCAGTTCCTTCCTGCACATGACTCTATGACCTGTTAGGTTACAGCTCAATGCTAGTGGGATTAGGTTAGGTAAGGGGTGCACTTGTTGATGGGCTGAAAGGCCTCTTTCTGTGTCATTAAACCCTCCACAAAGTAATCTCCAGGCTTAGGATGATGAAAAATTACTTTCACCAAGTGTCATACAGGTTTGGAATTCTCTTTCTCAATGCATCCAGGACTGTATTTGTCAGGTATTTATTCCCCGTTGGAATCTCGGAAACGTTACTGGTCCTGGAGAGTGGATGAGGTAGAGTTGCCCATTACACACAATGACCAACTCTGCCCAAGGGGCCGAATGGCTCCCAATACAAAGTTGCCAATTAAGGGATTGGACAGGCTAGATGCAGGAAAAAACATCCCAAAACTGGACCAAAGGTCACAGTATAAGAATAAGGGGTAGCCTTATATATATCTGAATAACCTTTTCAGCGAGAGTTGTGAATCTGTGGAATTCTCTGCCACAGAAGGCAGTTGAGGCCAATTCACTGGATGTACTTAAGAGAGAGTTAGATATAGCACTTAGGGCTAATGGAATCAAGAGATATGGGGAGAAATCAGGAAATGGTACTGATTTTGGATGATCAGCCATGATCATATTGAATGGTGGTGCTAACTCGAAGGGCCGAATGGTTTAGTCCTGCAGATATCTTTGATGTTTTCTATGTTTCTGATGCTGCCTGTTCTGCTGAGTTACTCCAGCTATTTGCATCTATCTTTGGTTCAAAACAGCATCTGCAGTTTCTTCCTACACGCTAATAGATATTCCTTTTTAATGCCTCTAATTTCTGCATTGTGGACATGGTTAAAAAGCCAGGCTCAGTTCTGTGCTGATACATTTTCAATGATGTTGCATTGGACGGGTGATGTCCAAATCAGCTCTCTACTATGAGTTATCCCATCTAGTGATCAGTTGATGTGCTGGCACTGGGACCAGTACAATGATCTACAATTTCCTTGAGTTGGAATTGTCTGACAGAGGAAGGCCACTTCAGAGAGGAAACAAAGTGATGTTTTATTCTGAAAAGGATCAATAAGTTCAAACACCACTCTGGGGACTTGACTATACAATTGAGGAAGTAGTTGAGGCAAGGCCAGAGAATGTAGTTGAGACAGGTACAATAACAAGAGTTAAAATAAATTTGGGCAAGTACATGATAGGAAAGGTTTCAAGGGATATGGGCCAACTGAGGCAAATGGGAGTAGCTTAGAGTAACATCATGGATGTTGTGCTGAAGGGCCTATATTTGTGCTGTATAACTCTATAACCTTATGGCTATCACCAATGTAACACTCCACTGTAGCATTGAGGCATGGTCCATGCAGGGCTCCTCCGAGACTCTCCAGGGCGGCAGCCAAGCACACTGGGCTGGCCATTGTGGTGGAGGTACACAGTCCATCGTTCCTTTAACTCCTGGGATGGCCGCAATGTAGGCAGCTATCCATGCCTGCTCATACTGTTCCAGTGGGCTGAAGGTAAAGCAGATGAAATCTGTTCCTGAGCACAGAGCTCATTCGAGCTCCCCTTCCAGCCTTGAACATGGCGCATCTCCATGGTCCTTGATTGGTACGGGTGTTAGGGGTTAGGGGGAGAAGGCGAGCGAATGGGATGAGAAAGGTGAGATAGATCAACCATGATTGAATGGTGGAGAAGATTTAATGGACTGAAAGACCTAATTCTGTTCCTATCACATACAACTTTTTGACCTTATGTCACACCTCCAGATTCAGGGACAGTTTCTTCCCAGCTGATATAAGGCAACTGAACCATCCTAACACAGCCAGAGAGCAGTCCTGAACTACTATCTACCTCATTGGTGACCATCGGACTATCTTTGATTGGACTTTACTGGCTTTATCTTGCACTAAACATTATTCCCTTATCATTGTATCTAAATACTGTACATGGCTCGATTGTAAACATGTATTGTCTTTCCGCTGACTGATTAGTACGCATCAAAAGCCTTTCACTGTACCTTGGTACACATGACAATAAACTAAAGAAACTAAGTAAACTAAACTGAATGGCTAATCTGTTTGATGTGCAGAGATCAGTCTGGCATGGTTGAAAGACCAAGAAGCTGACAGTGACCCTGGCCATCATTCTATGGGTAAAGCTGGTACATGTGTGTGAGGCTGTATTTGAGGTCACTGAAGTCAATGAGAACATGGAAGCATCGTGATGATCGGCCATTTTAAGGGCACAATATTGGGGGGGAAAGACTTAGGTAAAACTTGATTGTTCTATTCGTAAATAATCACCACTGTATTTCAGACTGGCAAGGATGAAAATCAGGCTACAATAAATGTTGTATGTCGCCCTATTGCCGATGTTGTTTAGCGGAGTTCTGTACAGGCAAAATATATGATAGCATAACTCAAAAACCTGTCAAAAAGTCAGTCATAAAATGTTATGCTGCTCTTTAGGGTTCAGAAGCAGGCACAAAACAGCCCTGCCCTCGGCTAAACCAAATATCAACTTTGCAATGCTGTTGCTTTTTGGAGATGTGCATAGGGATTTTTGGACCTTACACCTTTCATATGTGACATTCAACCAAGGCTCCACTCAATTGTGGAAAAGTAATAGAGGAATATAGTAATATAGTAATATAGGAGGCAAAGAGGAGGATTAAACTCTTCGGAACTCTTGGGTGATGTCCACTCTTCAGCCAACTAGACCTAAGCTGGTTGGGCATCTCAATATGTTTAGTTGGGATGTTACTGTATTTGACACATCCCCCTATGTTCTTCAATGAGCAACTTCAAAAGTAATTCATCAGCATAAAACCATCTTGGCCATCCCAAGGGTTTGAAAGACTGTTTGGCAGCAGAAATGTTGTTTCTGCCATTCAAAAGCAGTAAAAGGGAGAAATATCAGAGGAAAATTGCTGGTCTTTCTATTCTCAAATGTCTTCATCTTATCAACAAGATATCCAGTTTCTCCTGGTCTATTAACTCCGAGAGGAGATACAACTCTATTTGAGACCATAGCCTGAAACATATACTTTGTGATTGTACCAAGAGCTTAAATTATTCCTATCAAATTCCTCAATCTACTACAGCTGCTTCAGCGAGAGCGCTCATCCATGTATTAATGCCACAGCTAAGGGAGAGGACAAAGTAATTTGATTTGAATGTGTCAAGTTCTTACACAACATCGCATACTGTAATTTCCAGACTCATTTTTGTTGGTTTCAAAAACAAGGTAATTACTTGATTCCCTTATATAAATTCATATTGTTTTTAGTGTGCATTCCTGATGACAGCTGATAGATTAATTGTGGCTTTTGCATCACAACATATCATTATCTTAGTCACTTTTAGAAACAGATGCTCAGAGTAATGCTTCACATCTGGTGTCTGCTCAAGACAGCTAAGAGAGAATGATGGCAGATCCCTAATGAGCAGGCTGATAAATGTACTCTCAGAATGTGGTATCATCAGGTCTTTGGATAGTAACCCGGAGCAGGATACCTTTCTGAACCTCCTTTCTCTAAACGGGACTTGATTGCATAAAGTGGTGACATTGGGGGAGTAAGATCAGTCAACTCTTTATTTTTCTCTTTTATGTAGGTGGCACGATGGCACAGTGGTAGAGTTGCTGCCTTACAGTGCCAGAGACCCAGGTTCAATCCTGACCAGGGGTGCTGTCTGTACAGAGTTTGTTCGTGCTCCCTGGCGGATTTTCTCCGGACACTACGGTTTCCTCCCACACTCCAAAGACGTACAGGATTGTAGGTTAATTTGACATCAGTGAAACGTGTAAATAGTCCCTCGTGTGTGTAGGTTCGTGCTAGTGTCTGTGGATCGATGATCGGCACGGAATTGGTGGGCTGAAAGGCCTGTTGCTGCACTGTATCTCTGAACGAAATAAATTAATCAGTTGAAAATATTCAGTGGGTGGGGAGGGGGGGGGGGAGTGATGGTGAGGAAGGGGCATGTTTACTTTGAATCATAAAAAAAACTGTTAGCATCTACATTACACGTGATCAGGATTAGTAAACTGGCAAATTTATTTTAGTAACAAGATGAGTTAAGATGATTTGGAGGCACACTGGTTTAAAACAAAATACACAACCATGAGGAAGATTTGTGGAGGGAGAATTAATTAGGGTTAGCATGACCACTGTTGGAATATATGCATGGCAGAACACAAGCAAGCAATCTATTGTACAATACACTCAGACAACTGAGTCTATTTAAAGAGTGAATGGACTAAAGCAGCTTCACCTAAAACAGGATATTTTCTGCGGAAGAATGCAATGAGTCAAGTATGGTATTGTGTAAATTATGTGAGTCTCAATTCTAGAGCAAGGTAATCAGGGTACGTCAGGGTACTGGCGCTGTCCTCGAACTCTGTCTCTGCAATCTCCTCAAGGTAATCACAGATTTGACTGGAAAGGGAACGACCGAGTTATTGGCCAGCTGGCAACTTGTAGCCTTGCCACCATCTGCAACCTTATTGCGCAGCTGGGGCTGCTCTCAATGCAAAAGTCTCCAAATGCCTCTTAAATTTAAATGTAAGGCAACATTCAATTCAATTGTCGTCAAATCTAACGTTGACCACAAGAACAAGGTCGCTTTCTCACCAAAGATAGACACAAAAAGCTGGAATAACTCAGCAGGTCAGGCAGCATCTGTGGAGAAAGGGCCACTCTTTGGAAAGTGGAAAGTGAAAGGAAATGTCACACACGTGACCAGCGGTCATCACATGGAGTAATACATTAAATAGATCATGATCTTGTAAGGCATTAATCCCCTTATTTATTGCTAAATTTCCTGCCTACAGCAACTATAACTCTCTGCGTGTTCTTCTCATCTCGGTTTTAAAGATTTCCCCTTTATCCTTAAGCTGCTTGTAAAGATATGTCAACATTACATTAGCTTTTATTAAAATTTTTGCAAGTTTGTAAGATCTAAAACTGAGTTAATGATATGAACATTCTAATGCTTCGCAAGTGTGAGGTCAAACACGTGAGGTCCAATCATATATTACCTCTAACCCTAAACAAACATTGTCAGCATAACATAAATATTTCACTTGATAAACTTCAAAAAATATATGAATCATATTTCCAACAGTACCAAACAATATACCTGTAATGCTGACAGAATTCGAAGAGATGTATTCCATGTTTTTTCATATTTTTGGTCACACACGTGACT
This sequence comes from Leucoraja erinaceus, assembly GCF_028641065.1. Lineage (NCBI taxonomy): Eukaryota > Metazoa > Chordata > Chondrichthyes > Rajiformes > Rajidae > Leucoraja > Leucoraja erinaceus. The sequence goes on from NC_073387.1 coordinate 5,908,851, forward strand.
AAGACTGGGGCAGAAAAGGAATAGGTGACGTTTTGGGACGAGACCCTTCTTCAGAAGAAGAAACCCTGAAGAAGGGTCTCAACACGAAACGGCACCTGTTCCTTTTCCACAGAGATGCTCTCTGACCCGTTGAGTTACTCCAGCTTTTTGTGCCTATCTTCAGTTTAAACCAGTTCCTTCCGACACAGAGCTTTCTCACCAGGTGAGTTGGGTTCAGACCCCAAACTGCTGCTATGGGACATTGAGTTGGGCAACAGAGTTGGTGTGATGTTGGTATCCCTCACATGCCGATTAGAGTAAAAACTCCGATAATCTGGTGAATTTGTTGATTCTAGTGGTAATTTTACTGTACCCGCTCCCACAAGTCTAGGTGAGTGTCCTTTATCCCTAGTTACAGATCGGCTGAGGAGAGGCAGCCTGAGGTCCAATTGAGCTGCCTGACAGATAGCAGCTCAGTGGGCATATACCACTCATCCACTGACCCTTCTCATGCTCAGCATGGCTGACCCAAAGCCCAGTTCAAGCTGGATGCCTGGCACAAGGACATCCATTCCAGTCATTCTAAGGTCGCATTTGAAATATTGTGAGCAATTTTGGGCACCATATTTGTGGAAGGGTGTGCTGGCTCTGGAGATGGTCCAGAGAATGATCCCATGAATGAGTAGGTTAACCTATGATGAGAGTTTGTCGGCACTGGGCCTGCACTTGCTAGAGTTTAGAAGAATGAGGGGGTACCTCATTGAAACATACACAATAGTGAAAGGCTCGGATAGAGTGGATGTGGAGAGGATGTTTCCACTAGAGGGAGAGTCTAGGACTAGAGGCCATAGCCTCAGAATGAAAGGATGTTCTTTTAGGAAGGTGATGAGGAATTTATTTAGTCAGAGGGTGATGAATCTGTGGAATTCTTTGCCACAGAAGGCGGTGGAGGCCAAGTCAATGGATATTTCTAAGGCAGAGATAGATAGATTCCTGATTAGTACAGGTGTCAGAGGTTATGAGGAGAAGACAGGAGAATGGGGTTATGATGGGTTTGAATGGTAGAGTAAACGATGGGCCGAATGGCCTAATTCCGCTCCTATCACATGACCTTATGAACTTCATTATAATGGTTTTAATTATGTTAATATTCTAAGTTCTTTTTTTATTGTTTTGATATTCTTAGTTATTTTTCTTGTAACCTAGTTGAACAGGTTTTAAACATAGTTATCAGTATAATTTAAACATAGTACAAAGCCCATTGTGCAGGAGTAACTTTAAATAGTCCTTCAAATAACTAACTTCAATTCACTAACGTCACTAACTTCAAATAGTCCTTGCTTTCCCTCTCTCTCCATCCCCTCCCCCTTCCTAGTTCTCCCACCAGTCTTACTGTCTCCGACCTCATTGTATCTCTGTCCCACCTACTCCCAATGACATCAGTGTGAAGAAGGGTGTCAAATCGAAACGTCATGCATTCCTTCTCTCCAGAGATGCTGCCTGACCCGCTGAGATACTCCAGCGTTCAAAGACCATTGGTAGACACAAAAAGCTAGAGTAACTCAGCGGGTCAGACAGCATCCATGGAGAGAAGGAATAGGTGACGTTTCGAGTTGAGCATTGACCATTAACAGCAGGTAGTAGGTTCAGCTCCGCGGTTTTAGATACTCTCTGATCCATTCTGAGCCTTATTTTGGAGCATTTTTGCACCAAATTTATGACCAATATTTCAGAAATTAACAGGAATCTGAGAGGTAGCTCTTTCACACAAAGGGTGCTGGGTGTATGTAACGAGCTGCCAGAGGAGGTAGTTAAGGCTGGGGCTATCCTAATGTTTAAGAGACATTTGGATGTGCATGGATAGAACAGATTTAGATGGATATATGGGCCAAACGCATGTGAGTGGGACTAGTTTAGATGGGACATGTCGGTCGGTGTGGGCAAGTTGGGCTGAAGGACCGTTTCCACACTGCATCAATCTATGACTAAACAGTTAAGAAGAAAAATGCATGTAGATAAGTAGAGCAGATTTGAAAGAGGAGTGAAATGTAAAGGCAGATAGAGGTTTGTGGGTGAAAAGGAACATAGGAAAGGAGGGGGGAGAGTGGGCTTGGGCAGATGGGTGAAGGGAAAATAATCACAAAGTGCTGGAATAACTCAGCGGGTCAGGCAGCATCTGCGGAGAATATGAATAGGCGACGTTTCACAGAGTGCTGGAGTAACTCAGCAGGTCAGGTAGCATCTGTGGAGAACATGGATAGGTGACATGTCACAGAGTGCTGGAGTAACTCAGTGAGTCAGGCAGCATCTCTGGAGAAAAGGTATAGATTATATTTCGGGCCAAGACCATTCTTCAGTAATATTCATGATGTGGCATGCATAGACAGTCCTGAATGTTGCCCAAACCATCGTGAGCTACTTTGTTACGGTGCTTGCCATCTCCTATAACGTCTCTGCTGTATTGGGTGATGCAGGACAGGACACAAGCTTTGGGGCACGGTGTGAAGCTGTTGCCGTCTGTCCCAGCCTGGTAAAAACCTGGATGGAGTGGATTTGGAGATTGGATTTGGCCCAGCGGGGGTCAATGGGGGTGGCGTGGGCCCAGCGGGGGTGGCGTGGGCCCAGTGGGGTCAGCGGGGGTGGTGTGTGATGTTTCCACTAGTGGGAGAGTCTAGGACCAGTGGCCACAGCCTCAGAATTAAAAGACATTCCTTTAGGAAGGAGATGAGCAGGCATTTCTTAAGTCAGAGGGTGGTGAACTGTGGAATTCATTGCCACAGACAGCTGTGGAGGTCAAGTCAATGGACATTTTTCAGGAGGAGATTGATAGATTCTTGATTGATATGGGTGTCGGAGGTAATGGGGAGAAGGCAGGAGAATGGGTTTGAGAGGGAAAGATAGATAGAGTCATAGAGTGATACAGTGTGGAAACAGGCCCTTTGGCCCAGCATGTCTCATCTGCATAGTCCCACCTGCCCACTTTTGATCCATATCCCTCCGAATCTGTCCTATCCATGTACCTGCCTAACTGTTTCTTAAATGTTGTGATAGTCCCTGCCTCAACTACCTCCTCTGGCAGCTTGTTCCGTACACCTACCGCCCTTTGTGTGAAAAATATACCCCTCAGATCCCTATTAAATTTTTTGCCCTTCACCTTAAACTTATGGCTGAAGGTTACAAAACCGCCCCCCTCCCCCACCTTGGTCAGTCTGATCACCTCTCATTGTTCCTGCTCCCTAAGTACTCCCCACTCATCAGACGGGTTGAACCCACTGTGAGGACAGTTAAAGTCTGGTCAGAGGAAGCGGACTCCACACTTCAGCAGTGTTTTGGAAACACTGACTGGAAGGCGTTTGCAGCCCAGGCCACTCTTGACTCCCAAACGGACATTGATTCCTATACATCCTCTGTTCTGGACTTTATAAACTCCACCATCAATAGTGTCACCTCCCTCAAACCAGTGACCATATTCCCGAATCAGAAGCCATGGATGAACAACGAGGTCAGGCTACTGCTGAAAGCACGGTGCACCGCTTTCAGGTCAGGTGATGCTCGAGCCTACAGTTCATCCAGGGCTAACCTGAAGAGGAGCATCAAGAAGGCCAAGCACTGCTATAAGCTCAGGATTGAGGAGCACTTCAATAACAACTCCGACCCCCGACGCATGTGGCAAGGCATCCAGGCCATCACGGACTACAGACCCTCCAACATCACCCCCACATCCAGCGACGCCTCCTTCCTTGAGGAGCTTAATCACTTCTATGGCCGCTTTGACAGGGACAATCTAGAGACAGCCATCAAGGCTGTGCTACCTGACGATCACCAACCCCTCACACTCACCCCCTACGACGTGTACATGGCACTGAGTAGGACTAATGCACGTAAGGCTGCTGGCCCTGATGGCATCCCCGGGCGCGTGCTCAGTGCCTGTGCTGCGCAGCTGACAGACGTCTGGACTGACATCTTCAACCTGTCACTTGCCCAAGCAGTTGTCCCCACGTGCCTTAAAACCACCTCCATCGTGCCGGTGCCAAAACACTCCACTGCGGCAAGCCTCAACGACTTCCGCCCAGTTGCACTTACTCCCATCATCACCAAGTGCTTCGAAAGGCTGGCCCTGGCACACCTCAAAAGCTGCCTACCCCCCACACTGGATCCCTATCAGTTTGCCTACCGCAAGAACAGGAGTACGGAGGATGCCATCTCAACGGCACTTCACTCCGCCCTCTCCAACCTCGACCACAGAGCCACTTACATAAGAATGCTGTACAGCTCAGCATTCAACACCATTATACCCCCTAAACTGATCACCAAACTCGGTAACCTGGGCATCGACCCCTCCCTCTGCAACTGGATACTGGACTTTCTAACCAACAGACCCCAGTCTGTTAGGTTAGACAAGCACACCTCTTCAATCATCACCCTGAACACCGGCGTTCCACAGGGCTGTGTGCCGAGCCCCCTCCTCTACTCCCTCTTCACCTACGACTGCACACCTGTACATGGTACTAACACCATCCTCAAGTATGCAGGTGATACAACGGTGATTGGCCTCATCAGCAACAACGATGAGTCGGCCTATAGGGAGGAGGTCCAGCTCTTAGCAGCATGGTGCACTGACAACAACCTGGCCCTTAACTCCAAGAAGACCAAGGATCTCATTGTGGACTTCAGGAAGTCCAGGGGCGGCACGCACACCCCCATCCACATTAACGGGACGGAGGTGGAACGTGTTTCCAGCTTCAGGTTCCTGGGGGTCAACATCTCCGATGACCTCTCTTGGACCCACAATACCTCAACTCTGGTCAAGAAGGCTCACCAGCGTCTCTTCTTCCCGAGGAGACTGAAGAAGGTCCATCTGTCTCCTCAGATTCTGCTGAACTTCTACCGCTGCACCATCGAGAGCATCCTTACCAACTGTATCACAGTATGGTATGGCAACTGCTCTGTCTCCGACCGGAAAGCACTGCAAAGGGTGGTGAAAATTGCCCAACGCATCACCGGTCCCTCCATTGAGTCTGTCCAAAGCAAGCGTTGTCTGCGAAGGGCGCTCAGCATCGCCAAGGACTGCTCTCACCCCAACCATGGACTGTTTACCCTCCTACCATCCGGGAGACGCTACAGGTCTCTCCATTGCCGGACCAGCAGGTCCAGGAACAGCTTCTTCCCTGCGGCTGTCACTCTACTCAACAATGTACCTCGGTGACTGCCAATCACCCCCCCCCCCCCCCCCCCCCCCCCTTAATCTGAATCTGAATCTGAATCTGATGTCCTCTGCTCCTTGATTCACTTACTCTGGGCAAAAGACTCAACCATATCTATCCAAATCATGATTTTATACACCTTTATAGATCATCCCTCGTCCTCCTGTGCTCCATGAAATAGTCCCAGCCGACTCAACCTCTCCCTATAGCTCTGGCCCTCTAGTCCTGGCAACATCCTCGTAAATCTTCACTGTACCCTTTCCAGTTTGATGACATCTTTCCTATAATATGGTGCCCAGAACTGAATACAATACTCTGAATGCGGCTTCACCAACTTCTTATGCAACTGCAACATGACTTCCCAACTTCTATATTCAGCCTGACCCGCTGAGTTACTCCAGCACTCTGTGAAAAGTCATAGAACAGGGCAAGTTTGCTGATGATACATAAGTGAGTGGTTTTGCAGATAGTGAAGATGGTTGTGAAAGATTGCAGCAGGATCTGGATCAATCAGCCAGGTGGGCAGAGGAATGGTTCATGGTTGCATGGTTCCTTGAAGGTCGTGTCACAGGTATATCAGGTGGTCAAAACGTATTTTGGTACTTTGGCCTTCATCAGTCAGAGTATTGAGTATAGAAGTTGGGAGATCTTTCCCTCTCAAACCCATTCTCCTGCCTTCTCCCCATTACCTCTGACACCCGTATCAATCAAGAATCTATCAATCTCCTCCCAGTGGGGGTGGCGAGGGCCCAGCGGGGATGGCGTGGGCACAGCGGGGGTGGCATGGGCCAAGCGGGGGTGGTGTGGACCCAGCGGGGGTGGCGTGGGCCCAGCGGGGGTGAGCGGGGATGGTGTGGGCGGGAGATTGCTTGGGCCCCGGCGGTGGGTGGAGGTGAGGGGAGTGGGCCCCGCCGCAGCTGCGTCTGGTGTTGGGGTTACAGCCGGTGGGTTCAGATTCAGCCACTCTTGCCCGGCGACGGGAGAACGGAGAACTGGCCATTTCCAAAGTGGAAACTCTGATTTTAAAAAAAAAATAAATAAAAAATTCTTTCTCTGGGGGGAAAAAGGGGGGTGCGGTCGCACCCAACGCATCCCCTTTAGACGGCCATGGAAAAGGTGTAGGACTGGTGTGAAATGGATGACTAATGGTTCTTCTTCTTTCGTGTGGCGTGCACAGCCTAAAGTTGTTGGACAACTTGTTCTATTTGATCTTCTGTTTGTGCACGTCGAGTTGATTGCATTAGTCGAAACAGGGCGGACCACATGAAGGTTGCAATCTTCCACTCCGGCTAATGGTTTGTGTTGGCCTAATGGCTTGAAGGTGTTTTGCCATGCTGTATGAACCATGACTAGAGAAAGAGAAAATCTGATTTAATTCCTTGAATCACAATATAATTTAGTCAACTCTCAATGCAGGAACTTATTGGCTGGGACTTGTGTCTCCCATTATAATTCCTCATGTTCACACATGCTTCACGTAAAATACTCCTAACACGAGTATTTTGAGGCATTGCGTTAAATGAGGGAAGTCTATGATCTGAGCAATTCGACACCCACTTCATGGTTGTGAAACATACAAATTGTGATGCTGATAAATGCACCAGGAGCGGAGACCAACTTCAAAGTTTAAAGCAAAAATTAAAAATTAAAATGTTTGCGTAGATGCGATTGTTAAAACCTCCTCCTCCAAGTGACTCACCCAGTCGGTCTCATCAATCCCCGTTGTGAAACAGGCTTACAGATCGGTAGTTACCAAGTTAGACCTCTGATTCATGCTGTTTGAAATGATCTTGAGCCTGGACCCGCTGCTGTAATTGGACTGGGCGTAATCATGGGAAGGGAAATGTAAACTCAGCTCAGTTACTACAGCTGATCACTGCTCTGTGATCCTGCTGAGAGGAGAGTCTAGATAGCAGCCATGATTCTGTGGTGATACTCCCAGCTCAGGATCACAGAACCAAAACTCTGCCATATCAGATATTTAAACACAGACTCTGCAGTACAGTGGGTCTACTGACCTATCAGACGTCGCTTCTTAAAGGAAATTATAAAATATAAAAGGATCCCATTATTTAGTTTAGTTAGGTTTAGTTTAGAGGTACAGTGTGGAAACAGGCCCTTCGGCCCACCAAGTCAACACCAACCAGCTATCCCAGCACTATCCTACACAAACTAGAGACAGTTTACATTTATTGTATACCAAGCCAATTAACCTACAAACCTGTACGTCTTCGGAGTGTGGGAGGAAACCAGAGATCCCGGAGAAAACCCACGCGGTCACAGGTAGAACGTACAAACTTCATTCAGACAGCACTCGCAGTCAGATCGAACCTGGGTCTCTGGCGCTGGGAAGCCCTGTAAGGCAGCAACTGTGCCACCGTATCACTTTGGAATTGGGATCGGAATAGAAAAAAGTCATGCAAGTGATTAGGCTGAAAAGTAACTATTGATACTCTCTGGGTGTGAAAGAGTCAATGTATGTTCTTTCCAAACAATGGATTAAAACTTCAGAGTGGATCAGGATTTAAATTAAAAAAAACTGCTACAACTTCCAGATCTGTATTCAGTGGATGAAGTATGAATGTTTTATGCAGAAAAATATATCGAATTGTTCAGCAACAATAGAGTGGGCCTGTGGTAATAGCAATGGGAAACAGCTAATGGCTCAGGCATCACATTGTATTGAAGCATTGTGCTTAAAATGGGATTTTAAAATAAGCCTAGTGAAAACATTGTATTCAGTTTGCTCGATATAATTATGTTATAAATATGATTATAACCTACCTGACATCACATTTCCTTTCAAAGATATAAAGAGCAATTCTGAAGAGAGCATTGCTTCAGAAGCTCATGATTAATTAATTATCAAACAGAGTTGGGTTATGATTAATTGCAGGGCCTTTGTGGTTGTTTGCTTTACTATTTGACTAATAGATTATCCCCTTTTGTTAATAGCTTACAAATAACCAATACCATTAATAATTATGAGAACATTGCAACTAATGCCCTCTCCGTGATTAATTATTGATTAATTGATTGACTGACTGCAACACTTTTCCCTTTCAGGCACAGACTGGCCATCTTGTAGGCGAAGATACCAGAATTTAAGAAAAAGATAGCCTCTTAAATGTCATACGAGGCAAAGCTCACAAACATGTACACATTAGACAAATAATTTTCATGTCACCAATATGTGTAAGGAGGAACCGCAGCTGCTGGTTTAAAGCGAAGATGGACATAAAAAGCTGGAGTAACTAAGCGGGTCAGGCAGCATATCTAGAGAAAAGAATTAGGTAACGTTTCGGTTCGAGACCCGAAGCCTCACCTGTTCCTTCTCTCCAGAGATGCTGCCTGACTTAAGGGTCTGTCCCACTTACGCGACCTTTACAGGCGACTGCCGGCACCCGTCATAGGTCGCCGAAATTTTCAACATGTTGAAAATTCAGTAGCGACCAGAAAGGCGCTACAACTCTTTGGAGACCTCTCACAACCATAGGAGACCTCTCTCGACCATATATCAGGCTGTATGGTCGTGAGAGGTCACCCGCGACATGTCGCCAGGGGTCGCCTGTATGGTCCTGAGAGGTCTCCTATGGTTGTGAGAGGTCTCCAAAGAGTCGTAGTGTCTTTCTGGTCGCCGCTGAATTTTCAACATGTTGAAAATTTTGGTGACCTATGACGGGTGCCGGAGGTGGCTCCAGCTTTTTGTGTCTGTCTACATGTTACAATAGTTGGTTCACTAATTCATTAAAAATAAATTAGCAGCAGCACTTGCCTTTCCAAACAGATTTAGCTTTATCGTGGCGTTATTTGGGCCAGTGCTACTTATATCTCCAGGTGAAAGAGGAGAGAATTCCATCGGAAAAATGAATCCAGCCTTTAAAGAAACTGGTTCAAAACTTGGGATGAGTCCCAAATCCACGTTCTGAAATTTACACTTCTGGTCAAGAAGTGTCTTGACCCGAAACATCACCTATTCCTCTGTTATTCCAGCTTTTTGCATCTATCTTACTGAGGCAGTGCCTACTATAAACCCCTCCAATGGTGGAGAGGTTAATACCTGTGATGGACCAGGCAGTGTCTACCATTCTCTGTAATCTCCTTCATTCCTCTTTGTTTGAGTTGCCGGACTAGGCCGTGATGCAACCAGTCAATATGCTCGCTACCATATTCCCTGTAGAAGTTCAATAGAGCATTTGTCAACAAACCATATCTTCTCAGTCTTCTAAGGAAGTAGAGGCATTGGTGGGCTTGCTTTATGTGGGCTTGTTGGTGGGCTTGCTTTAACACTTCAGTGTGCTGGATCCAGGACAGATCTTCGGAGATAAGCACGACCACTTGAAGTAGTTGACTCTTTCCACTGCCAACACATTGAAAAAGATAGGTTTGAGCATCCTTGGATCTCCCCTTCTAAAGTTAACAATTAGCTCCTTAGTCTACATGACATTGAGATCAAGATTGTAGTTCTGGCACCATTCATTCAGATTTTCTATTTCCCTCCTATTCTCTGACACATTATCACCTTGATACATCAAAACTTTAAAGATAGTGTTGGAACTGTGTCTGGTTGTAGGAAGGAACTGCAGATGTTGGTTAAACTAAAGATGGACATAAAAAGCTGACGTACCTCAGCGGGCAATACTCAGCGATACTCAGGCCAAGACCAACATTGCTCCAACTCATTTAGTTAACTGAGCACAGAAACCTACATCTCACAGTCTGCATGCAAGACAAAACGAAATCGACTGAGCTGCTGTTCTCCAAGGATGCTGACTGCCCCAGTGACTTACTCCAGCACATTGTGTCTTTTTTGTAAACCAACATCTGCAGTTTCCTTCTCTCCGGAAATGAGCCTGTCCCGTCGAATTACTCCAGCATTTTGTGTCTATCTATAGATCTTTGTTTCCACTGAGCTGTTGGTTAAGTTGAGGAAATTATACTTCCCGCTTCTCCTATCACTCTGCTATGAAGGATTCTCCCAGGCAAGTTCAGTCTAGTTTAGAGATGCAGCGCGGAAAAATGTCCTTTGCCGACCAGCGGTCACACCGTACGCGAGCACTATCCTACACACTAGGGACTATTTACAATTTCACCAAAGCCAATAAACCTACAAACTTGCACGTCTTTGGAGTGTGGGAGTGCTAATCCTGGCCAGATTGGAGGGGCTAGGACTTCAAAATGGGGTGAAACTTCAGGGCAATTTGTAATTGCTCTCTGCAGAGCTGGGACAAGCTGCGGAGTGGTGCCAGTGTGTCTAGAGCCTAAATCCAATTTGCAAGAAAAGAATAAGAACATCTGCAGACCCTGTCAATTAGGTGCAAAATGCATAGAATGGATTGGATGGCTGCAAACCAGAAAAACGCCTTGTAAATAATTGTAAATAATGTTGCAGAGTTCTACTTTGCCGAGTGTTGATTGGATGAGGCATTGAGCCTTGTCTGGAGATCAGGGTAAATGTTTCTAAGTTGGCTTCCTTGAGAAGTCCGGTTTGAATACAATGTATTGAGCTGTTGTATTTTTGGGCTTGGGAAATGTCTGTTATGTATGGGGTTAATCGATATCTGTAATTGGATTATTAAGAGATCACCTCCATGTGGTTCAGCCCCTCGAGGTCCCAGGACATATAAAAGTCCGCTACCACGAGGTCCAGGGTCGATCTTCTGGGAGAGCGCTTGGGACTGCGTGAACTTCTGGAGTGTCTCTGTTTGAGCGAGGCCTAGCGGGCTTGATCAGGCAGAATCGAGGATCAAACCCGCGGTGGGATAGGTACAGTAGTTGAACTGTGACACGCTTTTGTTAACATAAAGATTAGTTGTTTCAAGTTTGAATCAGTGTTTTTACTGAAATTAGACTAGGGGGATGATTCAAAACGAGCAATTTACAGGAGTAAACAGGAGTACTCGGGGAAAACCCATGCAGTCACAGGGAGAACTTACCAACTCCGTACAGACAGCACCCGTAGTCAGGATCGACCCCAAGTCTCTGGCGCTCTAAGGCAGCAACTCTACCGCTACACCACCATCTGCAAGAACACTTCCCCTCTCCCTCTGCTCATTCTGCCTGGTATATATTCAGTCAGCTTACAGAACATAGATCCCTGTTCAACAAATGCAACCTAACTAAAATAAAAAGGTTCCTTCGGTGGATAATAGGGTTAACCACCAGGCCTCCAACATTGCATCGGAAGGAACTGCTGGTTTAAACCAAAGATAGACACATAAAGCTGGGGCAACTCAGCGGGATAGTTAGCATCTCTGGAGAAAGGGACTGGGTGATGTTTCGGGTCGAGAGCCTTCTTTAGACTTCCTCCAACATTTCTCTCGATGAGCCATCATCTGATCAGAAATACTAATCCAATATTTCTTCCTATGCAATCAAAGCTTGGTTTCCCCCCTGCCCCTCAAGCCTCCATGAATCTTAATTCAATGGTTCTGAGAAGACTCAGGTCCTCCCTCTTGTGGTCCACCCTGGATCAGCACATTGAAGTTTCATACACACAGGCACAGAAGGAACAGCTTGCAAAAACAAAGCAGCAATATAGTCTACCTGGTGCATGCATTGAACAGCCGAGTGACTGTTACCTGGGTGTGGTACCAGTGGAGGTGTGACACCTTCTGCGCAGCATTCTACAAAGTACCCACTCCTTAAGAGAGGAGGTGAATAAACTGTGTTGTTGAAAATGCAGTTAAGGTTCAGATTAAGATATGATTAACACAGTTATTTTCACTCAACTGAGTGAACAAAATGTAAATATTTGCAAATGTCAAATAAAAATGTGCCATTGTGTTTTGACAAAAACCTACAGCTATTATTTTATTTTAGTTTTCTGTTAGTTGAAACAATTCTAAGTGCACATTTCAAAACAAATAATTGGGGAGAGAACGAACTCTGCAATTATCCCGTTTCACAGGGCTAATCACAGCCAGTTGCAACTCGCTTCCTCCTTTCTCTGCTCAGCTAAACTCAACCTGACACCAGCAAGACACCAGCTATAGCTGAGAATCGTGGATTGGGAGAAACCATGCGATTTTGAGTGAATTACTCACATGTGGTGCCTGGTTTCCCTTTTCCAATCTGGAGTGGGGCATCTTTCAGAGCTATTGACCAAAATAAAAGAACTAGGCTATAGAACAGCAGTTAGAACAGTGACAAAGTTAACTACACAATTTCCTGTATCAAATGCAGGTTTGGTGACTGCTTTGCTGAAGACTTCTGTTTGTTTTGCACAGTGGAAATCTGAGCTTGTGCTTGTGCTTGTCACTTTAATTCTCCATCACTCTCCCACTCTGACCTTGCTTGACCACAGCTTCCTAAACCATTCCAATGAGGCCCTACATATGTTTGGGAAACATCACCTCATCTTCCATCTCGGCAACTTGCAGCTCTTGTGACTCGATGTGGAATTCAACTATTTCGGATAACCCACCAGGAAAAACATTCTCACAAGTGGAGTTGTGAATCTGTGGAATTCTCAGCCACAGAAGGCAGTGGAGGCAGATTCACTGGATGTTTTCAAGAAAGAGTTAGATTTAGCTCTTAGGGCTAAGGGAATCAAGGGATATGGGGAAAAGCAGGAACGGGGTACTGATTTTGGATGATCAGCCATGATCAAATTGAATGGTGGTGCTGGCTCGAAGGTCACTTAAGGTCACTCGAAGGATGTTTCGAGTCGAGACCCTTTAAGTGAACAGTTCTGATTACGCAAGGTTCACAGAATGACCTACTCCTGCACCTAATTGCTATGTTTCTGTTTCCTCTTTGTGTCAGCACTGACTGGCTTTTATATAACGTCATCTGCCTGAAATATAACTTAATTTTTCTTACTCCATTGATGTTACCTGATTTTATTTGTGTATTTCTAGCATTGTCGTTTCCAAGTCCTTCCCGGCTTACGAACGCTTGACCAATGTACGTACGTCCCGTTCATTTTGGATACCGGTGGGATGGATTAGCCAGCTGCTAATCCAACTGTGGGGCCGCAGGCATCTTCTACCATTGGGAACTCAGGACCTGGCTGCATCTCTGACATGTGAAGTTGGGTACAAATGCTGGAAGTAACCCAGCGGGACGGGCAGCATCTATGGAGACCCTTTATGTGAACAGTTCGGTTTACGCAAGGTTCATGGAAACAGAACCCTGCCAAAACCTGGGAAATGTCTGTGTCTTGAACTTCCAACAAATATTCTGGTTTATGTCTCACTGTCCCAGCATTTCTTTTGCTCTCTTCCATCCTCATTCATCTCACATTTCCTTCAGGTCAACTCTAATTAACTAGAGGTGGCTATATCGGTGAGACCAAGCGGAGGTTGGGTGATCGTTTCGCCGAACACCTCCGCTCGGTCCGCAATAACCAAGCTGACCTCCCGGTGGCTCAGCATTTCAACTCCCCCTCCCCCTCCCCCTCCCACTCCATCTCCGACCTCTCTGTCCTGGGTCTCCTCCATGGCCACAGCGAGCAGCACCGGAAATTGGAGGAACAGCACCTCATATTCCGTTTGGGGAGTCTGCATCCTGGGGGCATGAACATCGAATTCTCCCAATTTTGTTAGTCCTTGCTGTCTCCTCCCCTTCCTCAGTCCCCCTGCTGTCTCCTCCCATCCCCCAGCCTTCGGGCTCCTCCTCCTTTTTCCTTTCTTGTCCCCGCCCACCCCCGCCCCCGATCAGTCTGAAGAAGGGTTTCGGCCCGAAACGTTGCCTATTTCCTTTGCTCCATAGATGCTGCTGCACCCACTGAGTTTCTCCAGCTTTTTTGTGTACCTTATAATTAACTAGACATAGATTCACCCTTCCATAGATGCCTCCAATATTATATATGTCTTCACTTCTCCCTCCTATCACCAGCATCCTGTTTGTATCTCCCATTCCTCTCCCTCACTGCACTTTACAACATGTTCAAGAAGGAACTGCAGATGCTGGAAAATCGAAAGTAGACAAAAATGCTGGAGAAACTCAGCGGGGGTGGCAGCATCTATGGAGCGAAGGAAATAGGCAACGTTGCGGGCCGAAACCCTTCTTCAGACATGCTTGTTTTCTTATTTTTGCTGTTCTGCTACAAGGTTACCGACCTGCGAGCTTACCTCCAGCTCCCTCTCCGTAAATCCTGCGCGACCTGTTGCATACCTGCAGCATGTTGATTTTATTTCAGTTCAGGCTTCCACAGCTTGTAATTTGCCTACAGAATTTAACTCAAAGGCTTGTTATAAAGCAGGCACACTCAATCCCAGAGCCTCCTCCAGGTCAAAAGTCAATGACACCATTATTCTGGTTCCTGGCATTGTTATTTTGCATGTACAAGTCTTCCACGTGATGAATGATGATACTTTCTTGTCACTTGTACTTAACTAGGTGCAGTGAAATTCTTTATTTTTGTAAACAAAGTACTCAAAAGAGTCGCCCCTACACCAAATCCTCCTTTGTTCTCAGTGCCCCCCCCCTCCCACCCCACACAAGATCCCCCTTTGTTCTCAGTGCCCCTCCACCACACCCCACACCGGGTCCTCCTTTGTTCTCGGCGATGAGCCCCGTCCTTGAGGCTCCAACCCAGCCTCATCTGCGGGGGCTCTGACTTGTCCTCTGCCCGACCTCGTCCCAGCTCAACCTTGGGACTCCTACCCGACCACCTTGACCACCCGCTCCGTGCCGGCATCTTCCTAGGCCGCGGCGTCCTGTGGGGGTGAGTCCTCTTCCGTCATCGGTCTGCGGCAGGCGAGTCGGGCCTGTTCTCTGCGAGCCATAAGGTCATAAGGAATAGGAGTAGAATTAGGCCATTCGCCCCATCAAGTCAACTCTGCCATTTAACCATGGCTAATCTACCTCTCCCTCATAACCCCATTCTCCTGCCTCTCCCCATAACCCCTGACACCTGTACTAATCAAGAATCTATCTATCTATCTCTGCCTTAAATATATCCACTGACTTTGCCTCCACAGCCTTCTGTGGCAATGAATTGCACAGATTCACCACCCTCTGAATAAAGAAATTCCTCCTCATCTCTTTCCTCAAGGTTCATCCTTTTATTCTGAGCCTATGACGTCCGGTTACATGTATGTGAGGATGAGCAATATTGGACAATGCCAGGAACCATCTAGTTGGGGCCAACTTTACAATTCCAGTCAATGCATCTCAGACAAAATCAGTTGCACAGGAATGAATTCTGAGTAACAACTCGCCAACCAAACCAAAGCCTCGTGCTCGATAATCATCAGTAATATTGACAACTATCAAAAACAATAGTTACGTGTTACAATAATTCTTGTAAAAGTTCCAATACCAGAAGTATTATAATTGTTTTTACAAAGTTAATGTTAATGGTTGCTGATCATAGTTTTAGTTTAAGAAGGGACTGCAGATGCTGGAAAATCGAAGGTAGACAAAAATGCTGGAGAAACTCAGTGGGTGAGGCAGCATCTATGGGTTTACCCACTGAGTTTCTCCAGCATTTTTGTCTACTACAGTTTTAGTTTAGTTTAGTTTAGTTTAGAGATACAGTGCGAAATAGGCCCTTCGGCCCACCAGGTCCGCACCGACCAGCGATCCCTGCATATTAACATTATCCTACACACACTCGGGACAATTTTTACATTTACCAAGCCAATTAACCTACAAACATGTATGTCTTTGGAGTGTGGGAGGAAACCGAAGATCTTGGAGAAAACCCACATGGTCACAGGGTGAACGTACAAATTCCAAACAGACAGCACCCGTAGCCTAGATTGAACCCGGGTCTAGTTATTGTAGAAAACAACATGTATTTGAAAAACCAGAGACTATGAGGTTCACACCATTCCCGATAAAGAGTGGATGGCTACAAGGAGCAAAACATTGATGGAAATTGTCCACAGGAAAATTGAAATACACAGACTACAAACAATGTTTTTCCCTGCTAACCCAATTAAACAATTGTCTCTTCAAACTTCAATTACAAGGTTTAATTTCACGTTCAAAACCTTCAGTGGAAGGAACTGTTATTACTTATGTCCAATTATATATTTTTTAAATTGCCCTGAGTTGGGCTGCAGATTGCTGCACTAACCTCAATTAAATGACCCGTCCCATTATAATATAATGCTCCTCATGATTTTGAGGTAAAAATATATTAGCTCTTCTAAACCAGTCAACAGTTTGATGAAATAGAGCACGTTTTAAAATGTACAGTGCGGTGATATTACTCTTCAAAAAAGTAGTAATTTATTGTATCAGAACAAAACTCTCAATATTGTTGATGTTCTTATGGTACTTCACTTCTCATGCTGAGCCAGATAAAGAGATTTTAAGGTAGAGTTAGCCGAAGATGGTCTTAGGAAGTGCATTAAAGTCAAAGGAAAAGCAACTGCAAAGGTCCAAGGAAGAGAATTTCAGATTCTTGAGCAACTTGGTCGTGGGTTTTATAGAGAAATTCTAGAGTCAAGTCTCAAGTGTGTTTAATCGACATAGGTAAGAACAACTCAACACTGCAATTCGTACATGCAGCAGCCGAACAGGCTGGTAAACACAATGCACATAGATCACATGTAATAAACAAAAAAACAATTAACTTATAACCCCAATATTAGTGCAGACAAGCCTGAAGTCCTTAGTGCAACCAAAGGTAGTCCATCATTTCTTGGTGCTGATTTCCAAGATCCTGATGGTTGTTGAGAAGAAGCTATTCTTGAACCTGGTTTTCTGACTCCTATACCTTCATCCCAATGGTGAACATATTTAGAAAGTACTCCTGCCATTATTTCATTGTAAGTTGAACCTGCAAAAACAAGTAAATGAAGTGAGTGAGATGGGTGAATTCTTGGTTTGTATCCTCAAACATAACCACACTGCATGACATCCTACTTGAACTAATGTAGCACTGCCAGAACTAACCAGAAGTCAACAATCTGTACCATATGTTCTGCTGTAAAGACACGACAGTAAAGGCAGAACACCATCCAACACAAGACATCTAAATCAGGCATTTTAATGAGCATGTTCTCCCTACAGAAAAACTGCCCAATGTAATTTATTGCCACATTTTTTATTTATGTTTCACTTTTTGTCTACACAGTGTTCTTGTCTTGAGCTTGGAGCCAGTTTAGACACAGTTGTAACACCACTTGAACCTCTTAAGCAGAAGGCAGCTTTATGATAACTCTAAATTATTTGCTATACTCTCCAAACCATTTGGAGCCTTTGTTGTTGCTTCCCCACTCCAATGGGTGCCCTAAGGTCATATTTTCATACTCCTGCTCCAATTGCCTTGCGTCATTAGATGGTTAGCTGATCTCGCCTATTTGGAGCTCAAGGGTCACCAATCTGGTGAGCAAGTCGCCCAGTTGAAGGGCAAAGACAGATAGACAATAAGTACTGGCTTTGGCAGCGCACGCACATCTTGAACAGAAACAAACTTGAAAGAAAATTGATGTCAGCACTTAGTACAGGGACCTTGCTACGGAGAACACCCAAATACATACTCTTTAGAGCAAGCCAGGGAGTGGTATTTGGAGAAAGAATGACTAATATCCAGAAACATTATTATGTTAATTATTCATTTCCAGGCACATGTTTTAGTTACAGACTGTGCTGGGAACCTCATGAATGAAGTTGGCTTTGGTTATCCATTGGACCCCAAGAATATTTTTCAAACAGCTCAAAGCTGTGTTACTCCAGCATTTTGTATCTATTTTTGGTATAAATCAACATCCGCTGTTCTTTTTTATTACATTCCATTTCTAAAGTTTTTTTTGTTCGATTTTACTGTGCAGGGGGGTCATGTTAAGTTCTGTGTAACTGGACATGAACAGATAATGGGTTTCCAACAAAAACCAGGATATTGAGGGAAACAGACTCTGGTGTGAGCAGGCTACAATGCATTTGGCTAACTCTGACCTGTGGTTACTTTCTGATATTTACTTGTGGTTAAGAGATGAACAAGACTTTCGATGTCCATCGAAGCATGATTTTCAACACTGTTCACTTTATTAGTCATATGAGGCAAAAATGAAGTAATATCCAAAATGCGACCTGCAAAATGAAATTGAGTATCACCATTTTCCAATGTACCTAAATCGACACTTGAATGAAATTCTTACATTTTGAACCGGTAACTACGAAAAATTCTGCAAACTGTGTTTAGAATCCGAAAATTAGGTGTGACCATCGGTGATATTAAAGCAACCAGTGATCAATTACTTTGGGAAGAGATAAGTGATGAAGAATGTAAGATCAAAAGGGAGATCATTTTGTTTAGTTTAGAGATATAGCATGGAAACAGGTCCTTCATCGCAGTGTCCACGCAGACTATTGATCACCAATTCGCACTAAGATCAAAACATCATAAGAACCCCATTCTCCTGCCTTCTCCCCATAACCTCTGATAGCAGTACTAATCAAAAGTCTATCTATCTCTGCCTTAAAGATATCCACAGACGTTGCCTCCACAGCCTTCTGTGGCAACAAATTCCACACATTCACCACCCTAGTTCCGTTGTCCCATTTTCTCATCCACTCCCTACACACCAGGACAATTTCAAAGAGTCCAATTCAACTACAAACTGACATGTCCTTAGGATGTGGTAGGAAACCGGCGCACTCTGATGAAAGTAACATGAGCAAATTTGCCGATGACACAAACTGTGAGGAGGATGCGGAGGATGCATGAGAATGCAGATTGACTTGGACAGATTGGATCAGTGGGCAGATACATGGCAGATGCAGTTTAATGTGGATAAATGTCAGGTTATCCACTTTGGTGGCAAAAACAGGGAGCCAGATTATTATCTAAATGGTGTCAAGTTGGGAAAAGGTGAAGTACAACGGGATCTGGAGGTCCTTGTTCATCAGTCAATGAACGAACGGGGATTCCCCTCCGCCACCATAGATGAGGCTCGCACCAGGGTCTCTTCCATACCCCACAACACTGCTCTCTCTCCCCATCCCCGCACTCGCAACACAGGCAGAGTCCCCCTGGTCCTCACCTTTCACACCACCAGCCGGCAAATACAACACATAATCCTCCGCCATTTCCGCCACCTCCAACGTAACCCCACCATTCGCCACATCTTCCCATCTCCCCCCATGTCTGCCTTCTGCAAACACCACTCCCTCCGCAACTCCCTTGTCAATTCTTCCCTTCCCTCCCGTACCACCCCCCTCCCGGGCACTTTCCGTTGCAACCACAAGAAATGCAACACCTGTCCCTTCATCTCCCCCCTCGACTCCAATCAAGGTCCCAAGCAGTCGTTTCAGGTGCGACAAAGGTTCACCTGTATCTCCTCCAACCTCATCTACTGCATCTGCTGCTCTAGATGTCAGCTGATTTACATCGGGGAGACTAAGCAGCGGTTGGGCGATCATTTCGCCGAACACCTCCGCTCAGTCCGCAATAACCTACCTAAACTCCCGGTGGCTCAGCACTTCAACTCCCCCTCCCATTCCCAATCCGACCTCTCTGTCCTTGGTCTCCTCCATTGCCAGAGTGAGCAACACCGGAAATTGGAGGAACAGCACCTCATATTCCGCCTGGGCAGCTTGCATCCTGATGGCATGAATGTTGAATTCTCCCAATTTTGCTAGCCCTTGCTGTCTCCTCCCCTTCCTTAACCCTTGAGCTGTCTCCTCCCATCCCCCCGCCCTCGGGTTCCTCCTCCTCCCCTTTTTCCTTCCTTCTCCCCTCCCACCCCCCATCAGTCTGAAGAAGGGTTTCGGCCCGAAACGTCGCCTATTTTCTTCGCTCCATAGATGCTGCTGCACCCGCTGAGTTTCTCCAGCAATTTTGTGTACCTTCGATCTTCCAGCATCTGCAGTTCCTTCTTGAACACAATGCATGTAAGCATGCAGGTACAGCAGGCAGAGAAGAAAGCGAATGGCATGTTGGCCTTCATAACAAGTTGAGTATAGGAGCAAAGAGGTCTTTCTGCAGTTGTACAGGGCCCTAGTGAGACCACACCTGGAATATTGTGTGCAGTTTTGGTCTCCAAATTTCAGGAAGGATATTCTTGCTATTGAGGGAGTGCAGTGTAGGTTCACAAGGTTAATTCCCGGAATAGAGGGACTGTTACATGTTCAGAGAATGGAGCGGCTGGGCTTGTACACTCTGGAATTTAGAAGGATGAGAGGTGATCTTGTTGAAACATATAAAAGTATTAAGCGTTTGGACTCACTAGAGGCAGGAAACATGTTCCCGATATTGTGGGAGTCCAGAACCAGGAGCCACAGTTTAAGAATGAGGTATAAGCTATTTAGAACAGAGATGAGGAAACACTTTTTTACGTAGAGAGTTATGAGTCTGTGGAATTCTCTGCCTCAGAGGGCGGTGGAGGCCGGTCCTCTGGATGCTTTCAAGAGAGAGCTAGACAGAGCTCTTAAAGATAGCGGAGTCAAGAGATATGGGGAGAAGGCAGGATGGGGTACTGATTTTGGATGATCAGCTATGATCACATTGAATGGCGGTGCTGGCTCAAAGGGCCGAATGGCCAACTCATGCACCTATTGTCTGTTGTCTATTGAAACCCACATGGTCGCAAGAAGTATGTGCAAACGGTTTGATCCTGGGCTTGGCCAGGAAGACCATCCACAGGTCCAGGCAGCGGGCGGTCGATGTTCACACCAGAGTCGACTGCCTGCCCATTTTCCGGGCCTATGCCCGGGCTCGCGTGTCCCTGGAGATGGAACACGCGATGTCTATGAGGACTCTGGAGGTCTTCCGTGAACGCTGGTCACCGTGGGCAGTCGAGTTCATTGTAGATAAGGATGGCCATAAATTTTTGAGTTCCCCTCTGTCAGCCTGCCTCTTTCTCCCTTCATTTAAAATAGTCCATATAATCTCGCTCCTCAACCAGGCTTTGGTTGGCTAACCTAAAGGATCTCGACCCAAAACATCCCACCCTCCTGACCGACCCACCCCACTCCCTACCTTATACCCAAATATCAAAATCGTGGGACTAAAATGCAACTAGAACTCGAGGAGCAGCCCCTTCAGATACTCACACAGGGGCTCACACTCCATATACACGTGGAACATGGTCTCTTCCTCGCTGCAGAAGTGACAGGCTGGTGTCAGAAGTGTCCTCGGGTGCTGTGTGTGTGTATCTTGCACATTCTCCCTCTTCCACTTTCACGTGTGACTCAGTAAGTGAATTGACTACTGTGATTTGTCCCCTTCTCTTGGTGGGAGAATCTACGGGGAGTTAATGGGAAAGGGATGCGAATACACCAGGCTTTAATAGACGGTTAATGGCTGGCATGTACCCAGCTGCCTGTGGGACCTATTTCCATGAATGGAATAAGTTTGGATTTTTAACATAGATAAGAATGTGTCAAATATTTCTCATAAGATATTGAATAACAAGTTGCCCAGAAACAATAACTGACCGCTAGTTATCGAGGAACAATCGTCACTGGTTGAATATTTCACGGGTAATTGTTCAAAACACAGGTGTGGTGAAAGATGAAGAAGATGTAAGAACAAAGACTGGTGTTTAAATTCAGTTGTGGCAGCAAAACATCGCCTAAGGAAACGTTATTTATATAATTACTCTATAAATAGTGAACGCAACATTTTTTTCAACAATGTCATAAGCACACTTGGCCACCTCTCTACACCCTGTGGAAACATGGAGAATGCACCAATGGAGATTTACTGAAGTACTTATTGTACATCCTTGCTTAGCTGTGAAACTGGCTGTTAGGATTCTGTGGAATGTGATACAGTTCATTATAAAGTGATTCGAGAAGACGTCTTTTCGCCATTCACATTGTATCATGTTTTAATTTATAACATTCATTAAATAATTCTTCCTCTCTAACAAAATTTTGCTCAGTCTTAAATGTTAGTTGGGGTATGTGTGGGTGTGTGCGTGTGTGCATGTGTACGTGTGTGCGTGATGTGTGTGTGTGTGTGTGTTTGTGTACGTGTGTGTATGGTGCATGTGTGTCTGAATGTGAGGGTGTGGGGGGAGTGTTTGCAGACGAGTGGAAAGAGAGTGAGAGCACATCAAGGAAACACAAGGGGAAAAAGCAAGAAAGGCAAAAGAAATGGATAAAAGATTTTGAAAATTTATAAGGGAAATCTGCACAGCAGATCAAAGCGAGAGAATGCTACAGGAAGTCAGGGAATCAAAAGGCAGTGGTTAACAAAGGGAAAATGGCAGAGATAGTTATTGCAGGATTGATGGTGTGGAGAGAGCAAGAGAGAATTTGTAGCAATAAGAAACATAGGAAACAAGATGAGCAACAAAAACAATGGGGAATAAATATACGATGGGATGGGGAGGACATGGAAAAAGCGACGTAACCAGGAACAGAATAAGGTGGAGAAGACTGGTCAAGAATTGTTCATTGGCCTTATGAGGTTGATAATGAGCCATGTTCTTGAACTGCTGTAGTCCAATTGTTGATGCGGAAGTTGCAGGATTTAGACAATGATGATGAAGAGCAGAGAATATATTTTCAAGTCAATGCCTAGATCTTGAGAGATGAATACATTTTTTAAAGTGGTAATAAATCCTGATGGGAGTTTGCCACCAGCTCTCCACTATTCCAATATTCAAGAAAGTACCCTCTTCTAATCTTTTAATTTCTATTCAAGCGTCCAATGTTTAGACGTTTTTTAAATGATATGTTTATGGGTCTTGATTGACCCATTCCCCTGCTCCATTAATCATTGTCACTGTCCAGTGATTCAATGGTACACACATGATGGGTGTTACACGTGGAAGAACAGGATAATGATCATCATCTGAATATTCAGTCCGTAAATTTATCACTCGGAATCCTTTCCACCACAACGTTCAATCTTCACTCCAGCCCGGACATCCAAACAAATGTTTAGCAAACTTCCCGACCACTGAGGCATATGAGACTACAGATGCTGGAATCTTGGGCAAATACTAAAACGCTGGAGGGATTCAGCAACCAAAGGCAGCATCAGTGAAGGGAAAAGGATAGTCAACGCTTGGGGTCGGGGCCCTTTTTCACACTCTTAGACACCGAGTAAGGGTCTGGACCCGAAACGTCATCTACTCATTTACCTCCATGGACGCTGCCAGACCAGCTGAGTTAATCCCAACACAATCTTAGCAGAATTGAACTAAGGGATGCTGGGGTTTGCCAATCTACATGGCCAGGTAGTGCATACCACCTAAACATCAAGCATCTCCAATGTACCGACAACCTCTTAAGAAGATATGCAGAGTTAAAAGCCCCATTAACTGCTTCTGTTCTGTAGGCTGAAACATTTTGTATGCAAGGCATACTTTTTATGCTCTGGTTACACTAACAATGACAGGACAGTCCCTAAGAGATTGTTGCATAGAAACGAATAATGCACTGCAAATTATTCATAAGTGGGTAAAATTATGTAGGAATCAAGTTATGAACAAACCAGGGCTGGGATGCATTGCCTGAACTCGAGTGTGTAAGTTTATATTTTGCAATATTCAATGAGGTTTTAAGCCTGTGAAAGGTTTGTTTCTGTCCCTGAGCTGCAGCTGCAATTGGCGCATATGTTCCTTTAAATATTTAAACACCTAATTTGTGGAATATTTTTATGCATTACATTTTTTTTGGCTTTTAAATTATTTCTGTTGTTACACATTATGAGACATTCTGGAACAATAAAATAAAGAGCTAAGAGCCACAGACCGCTGGGAGAAAAACTAGTGAGAGGATTGGTTCTAGGTGGAAGGATCGTTAAAGCATCAGGACTTTCGATCTATTGTTTGCCGCTCAGCATCTGTGGGGTTAGTTGCAAATGAATTTTTAAAAAAGGTCTTAGCAAGGAACTCCTCTGCTCATTATTTAAGTAAACCCACCTAAAATAAATGTAGAATCAACCACCAGCACAAGGTTTTTACCTCTGGGTCAATTAATAAATGTGTGTGTGTGGGGGGGGGGAAGAGAGAATGGACAGGCGATGTTTTGGGTTGGGACCCTTCTTCAAACTGATGGAATAGTGGGGAGTGATTGATCAGTGCCAGTTCGGAGAGGTGAATGGGCATCATTGTAGCATTAGCAGAGAGTTGGAGAGACAATAGAAGGGGAGGTTGTGGAGATGGGGGGTGTGGAATCACATATGACAGGTTGATGAATTCATTCATCTTTTTCTCATTGTAAACTGATCATTATAATACTGCTGAAGGTTTTAACCTGCCAGTGCTTTATTTTCAGTTCTACTGTGCCTGCCAAGCCTGGGCCATTATTTATTCCGTCTGCAAGCAGCCCATTATGTTGGTGGATGTAGGCTCGCTGTGATTCAAACGTGTCGAGGGGAGAATTCCACCCCATGTGCATGCAGACTCATGCAGCATTCTGACCTCAGTTAAATCTGAAATTATTGCAGTTCACTTCTCAATAAACCATCAGTAACAGTCTCATAAATAACTTGGAGAAGGTCACCATGACCCACTGATGGGGCGGTGCGATTGCTGAGCGGAACTCTGTTCCTGCTGCTCTCACGAGCCAGGTTCCAATCCAGCCCAGCTGGGAGGGATGTTGGCTGATTGGGAATGGCGGCTTGGCCTGGCTCAGAACACCTGCAGGCTAAATCGGCAGCTGCAATCAAGTGGGTCACCGCGAAGGCTGTGCTGAGGAATGGACACTTTGCCTGCTTACTCCAAAGACATACAGGTTTGTAGGTTAATTGGCTTGGTATATATATACGTTTTTTTTTTTAATGTTCCTCGTGTAGGATAGCGTTATTGTGTGCGGGGATCGCTGGTCGGTGCGGACTTGGTGGGTCGAAGGGCCTGTTTCTGCACTGTATCTCTAAACTAAAGTATACAATGGTAAGTGGTTTTCTGAGGCTGGGTTTACTTAGCAGAATTGCGGAATGGAATACTTTATTGACACGTGTGATGAGGCAGAGTGAAATTCTTTGCTTGCACACCCAAGGTATGCAATAGTCACCACAAAAAGGGCGCTGACACGTTGTAATACATGGATGTGAGTGTTTCATGCTGACTTGAAGAGAACATTCAACAATTCCAAAGCGGACAACTATGACATTGCCCCAGGGTTTTTTACCTTTGCTTTCATAAGCACAAACATTCTTCCAAAAAGATTCAATTGTGAATGCTATCCAGCATCAAGTGGTGTGGACTGCTAGCCAATGTGCATTCTGTCAACTGTTGCTTACACAACGACTAATTAAAAGCTCCGGGATCTGATTAAAGTAGTGGAAACACAAAAAAAGCCATTACCAGGGAATGATTGCCAGAATGGATTCTAATCTTCGAATGCACATTGACAGTTATAGCCTGCATGAGTTTAGCTCTCAGTCTGCAGTTTCATGGAACACCTTAATTAGATTACTGTTTTGTAATCATTACTAGAAGTGTAGTATCCTGCAATAAATAAACACACATTGTACATAAGAGAGATAATGAGAGATAAATACTCATACACAATACTGACTAGAATCATTTTAAATTTAAGGTACTAGTTAGCAGGGCAGTGACATCGCCACAATATATCCACTTTGCTTGGATGTTATTTTAATTAGCAGAATAAAAAAATCCAAGAAAAGAATAACCCCTTGTTTAAACTATTAATAAAGCATTATTCTTTTCTGAAAATTTCTCAACTGCTAATTAAGAAAATCCAAGTTAAATAATAAGATTGAGTTGGTGAGTAGTTCAGAAATTATTTTATTTGCAAATGAATCGACAAGGATGCAATTCCCCTGTTCAGGGAATGTTGGGAGACACAAAAAGAACTGCAGATGCTGGTTTAAATGGAAGGTGGACACAAAATGCTGCAGTAACTCAGTGGGACAGGCAACATCTCTGGAGAGACGGAATGGGATTCATCACCCATTCCTTCTCTCCAGAGATGCTGCCTGTCCTGCTGAGTTACTCCAGCATTTTGTATCTACCTTCGATTTAAACCAGCATCTGCAGTTCTTTCCTACACATGGAATGTTGGTGTTACTTTGTCGAACACAAGCCTTCCACGTTTACAGCATAGCTACTTTCATTTGTACAGCACCTTCAGTGGAAGACAAATCCTACAGCCATTTTTCCCAGTTGTAAAATTCAAACCACAAAAATATTGTCAAAGTAAGCGACATTTGTTTGAAACTCAAAACCTGACAACGCCATTAAAAGTATCATCCTTGTAATATAAACAAGAAACTGGTTTACAGAAGAAGACACAGAGTGCTGGAGTAACTCAGTGGGTCAGGGAACATCCCTGGAGATGATGTTTAAGAAGGAACTGCAGATGCTGGAAAATCGAAGGTAGACAAAAGTGCTGGAGAAACTCAGCGGGTGCAGCAGCACCTAGAGTGGGAAGGAAATAGGCAATGTTTCGGGCCGAAACCTTTCTTCAGACTGATGTGAGTCTGAAGAAGGGTTTTGGCCGAAACGTTGCCTATTTCCTTCGCTCCATAGATGCTGCTGCACCCGCTGAGTTTCTCCAGCACTTTTGTCTACCTTGGAGAAGATGGTTAGGTGGTGTTTCAGGATAGGACCCTTCTTCAGACTCAGATACTGAAGAAGGGTCCAAACCTGAAACGTCACCTAACCACGTTCTCCAGAGATGCTGCCTGACCCACTGAGTTATTCTGGCACTTTGTGTCTTCTTCTGCCATCCTGTACAGATACACAGTCCCATTCTGGATACTTCAGTGGAATAAATTTCAAGGTGCTAGTACAACGCACTGCCATCTTTAGCTCCAAAGACTTGGGTAACATCTAGGGAACTGTAGGTTACAATAACAACACATTTGCAAGTGTTTTGTTTCAATTATAGTGCAAAACGGCCACCAACCTCTGGCACCCATGCACTGTATGTCTAGTTATATCAATGAGAGACACAAAATGCTGGAGTAACTCAACGGGTCAGGTAGCATCTCTGGAGAGAAGGAATGGGTGATGTTTGGGCTCAAGACCCTTCTTCATTCCTACACATTATGTCTAGTTACATTCAGATACCAATGTGGTTCTCAGTGGTACTTTGCTCCTCTATAGAGTAATGAACAGGATCTTCATAGACCATATAACCATATAACCATATAACAATTACAGCACGGAAACAGGCCATCTCGGCCCTACAAGTCCGTGCCGAACAATTTTTTTTTCCCCTTAGTCCCACCTGCCTGCACTCAAACCATAAGCCTCCATTCCCTTCTCATCCATATGCCTATCCAATTTATTTTTAAATGATACCAATGAACCTGCCTCCACCACTTCCACTGGAAGCTCATTCCACACCGCTACCATTCTCTGAGTAAAGAAGTTCCCCCTCATATTACCCCTAAACTTCTGTCCCTTAATTCTGAAGTCATGTCCTCTTGTTTGAATCCTCCCTGTTCTCAAAGGGAAAAGCTTGTCCACATCAACTCTGTCTATCCCTCTCATCATTTTAAAGACCTCTATCAAGTCCCCCCTCAACCTTCTGCGCTCCAGAGAATAAAGACCTAACTTATTCAACCTTTCTCTGTAACTTAGTTGTTGAAACCCAGGCAGACATAGTAAACAGAAGCAATTAAGAACTTCAGCTCTTACGCCCCCTCCCCCTATTCGTAACAAGGACAGAGTCCCCCTTGTCCTCACTTTCCACCCCATCAGCCGTCACATACTGCATATAATCCTCCAATATTTTCACCATCCACAAAGGGATCCAACTACTGGCCACATCTTCCCATCTTCACCCCTTTCTGCTTTCCGCAGAGACTGTTCCCTCCGAAACTCCCTGGTCAACTTGTCCCTTCCCATGCAAATCACCCCCTCCCCAGGTACTTTTCCCTGTAACCGCAGGAGATGCGACACCTGTCTCTTTACCTCCCCACTTGACTCCATCCAAGGACCCAAACAGTCTTTTCAGGTGAGGCAGAGGTTCACTTGCACCTCTTCCAACCTCATCTACTGTATCCGCTGTTCCAGGTGTCAACTTCTCTACATCGGCGAGACCAAGCGTAGGCTCGGCGATCGTTTCATTGAGCACCTCCACTCAGTCTGTTTTAGTCTACCTGATTTCCCAGTGGCCCAGCACTTCAACTCCCCCTCTCATTCCCAATCTGTCCTGGGCCTCCTCCATTGTCGGAGTAAGACCCAGCACAAATTGGAGGAACAGCACCTCATATTTCACTTGGGCAGTTTACACCCCAGTGATATGAACATTAACTTCTCTAACTTCAGATAGCCCTTGATTTCTCTCTCCATCCCCTCCTCCTTCCCAGTTCTTCCACTAGTCTTACTGTCTCCGTCTACATTCGATCTTTGTCCCGCCCCCTCCTCTGACATCAGTCTGAAGAAGGGTCTCGACCCGAAACGTCGCCCATTCCTTCTCTCCAGAGATACTGCCTTCCCGCTGAGTTACTCCAGCATTTTGTGTCTATCATAATGAAACAATAGTTGTTCACCAACCTCTCTGGCCCTGAAAATCTATTTTCATTCCCTCTGCTGACCGGGGAGTAAATAAAAAGATGCATTTAATGATTCAATGATTGAATGGTTCATGGTTACTATATCGTCATATGTAGTCAATAGACAATAGACAATAGACAATAGACAATAGGTGCAGGAGTAGGCCATTCGGCCCTTCGAGCCAGCACCGCCATTCAATGTGATCATGGCTGATCATCTCCAATCAGTACCCCGTTCCTGCCTTCTCCCCAT
Source organism: Leucoraja erinaceus (assembly GCF_028641065.1). Taxonomy (NCBI): domain Eukaryota; kingdom Metazoa; phylum Chordata; class Chondrichthyes; order Rajiformes; family Rajidae; genus Leucoraja; species Leucoraja erinaceus. Next base: position 5,937,622 of record NC_073387.1, read on the forward strand.
ATCCCTTGGCTCTGCTATTTTTAAGAGCCCTATCTAGCTCCCTCTTGAAAGCATCCAGAGAACCTGCCTCCACCGCCCTCTAAGCAGAGAATTCCACAGACTCACCACTCTCTGTGATATGTTCTGGGGTACAGTGAAATTCCTTTTTGCATATAATTCAGAAAATATGTTACTATACATAAGCACATCTTAGTTAAATACATGTAGAGGAATAGTACACTGAGACAGTACACAAGAGTCGCAATGGTTTTATGCCATTTTTCATGATTCATGTCTAAGTTGTTATAAGTTCAGAGTTCTTAACTTGGCCATAAAGGACAATTGTCCTGGTTGTGTTGCACGGATGGCCTGGCCAATCAACATTGTTTGTGCAGGAAGGATCTGCAGAGGCTGGTTTACACAGAAGATAGACACAAAATGTTGGAGTAACTCAGCGGGATAGGCAGCATCTCTGGAGAGAAGGAATGGGTGACGTTTCCGGTCAAGACCCTTCTTCAGACTAATCAAAGTTGTTGTTGTTGTCCATCGCTGCTCCACCGCTCCATGCTACTGCATGCAAATGATCCACACACTCAGCCACTTAGAGCGACGCCCGATCCAATCGATCCCATGTTGCTGTAGGGCCTCCAGCGGCCACCTATATCGATGCTTCATCGGCCAACTCCATCAATGCCTCATCGGCCCACTCCATCGATGCCTCGATGCAGACTCATCAACCCCCCCCCCACCACCATCCCTCCCCTCAACCGACCACTCCTGCAGCCAACCTCGTAGCATCCAGAGATGTTTTTGTGGAGGTGGTAGGTAAGACTCCAATCCGCTTTTGCTTCTCTATGTCCACCATCGCGACTATATAAAACAAGATAAACATGACCTTAATAGTTTGTTTCTAATATTTGAACTTCTACCTTAATCCCCTGCTAACATCTAGATCTTTATAATTGCTTTGTGCAGCATGAATAAGAAATGAATTAAAATCCACATTTTCATCGCATTATTTGCTGTCTGTAAGTATTCTCAAACCAGACTGCTTGCTGATGCTTTCGATAAGTTCTCTGATCCCACAAGAATTTCACTGGTTGCTCCAGACTGGAAGCCAAGACTGCCAGACAAACTGTGGGCCTGCAAATCTTCATGAGTCCTTTCTTTTGATCTACACACATTTTCCCAATTCCGGCAGGGCTCATCACACCATTGAACGCATGCACATCACTCCATACAACTCCCTTGGCTTCCAGCTGGCACTCCATGAATGGTGCAGGCCAATCCACAATACCAGGAAGCAGCCCTGTTGCATGATGTGTCTCTGTATCTCTAATTACTGTCAATGCTAAATGAACTGATGAGGGGTGCAATATACATATATGTGTGTGTGTGTGTGTGTGTATGTGTGTACATATACACACACACGCTGAACTTTTTGTTCTCATTGCTTACAGTGCACCATGTTTACATATTGTGTTATGCTGTTGCAAGTAAGAATGTCATTGTTCTATCTGGGGACATATGACAATAGAACATTCTTGACTCTTGACTCTCTTGCAACAGGGGATTAGATTCAATGAGAACTGAAAGGGAAGTGTTCCGTCAGTGTAGAAACAATGAAATGTGGACTGGTTTACAATTGAGGCAAGATAAACTGAATGGGAGGACAGATGCAGATGTGGATTGCTGAAGGGACCAGGGATGGGTCTTGGATCGGGGTCGGATACCCTGGCAATGCCATCAGTACAGCTTAACTCCTTGCCTAACATTCTTCCTAGATAGGAAGCCACTAACTCCCGGGTCACCCCGCTGAATTGATCCTTTAGAAAGGCCGGTTGGATTTATGACAGATAATTGTATACAATTAGTTACACTTGCTCTACAGCACTGCAGCAGATTGCCGACCCTGCCTCTCTATGGGTGGTCCCCAGTCCGTCAGTTTATAAATAAGTAATTTCAAATAAGTTCCTGGGGGAAATTTTTTTCCTCTTTCTCTTGAACAGGCTGTGCTCATCATTATTCCAGTTCTCAAGGTACTCTGTGTTCTAATTTACAATGGCCAGAGGTACTGCACTCTTTTAATCCCAGATCTTCAGATGAGTAATGCCAATTATATACATTTATGCACAACACACAGGATGTTTCACATAAATACTGTATGAGAGCCTCTCCAATTCAATGGAGGATGTGGCAAGAATAATACTGTCAAGACTTAATTTGGAGTGAGGGTCACAGCAAAAACGCACTGAAGTCTTTCGAAGTTTTAATAATGGCTATCCTCCATATCGGTACGATATTTGCAATGCTGGTGAATGTTGATATAATTTACACTGCAGCAATTTACCCTACTCCCTAACTCAGTCCAGCAAAGTTTCAATTTTGCCAGGTCTTAAAATCATCAAATAAACATTGTTTTGGGTCCTCTATCACTCAGGAGTTAGATCATACATTCTCAGAGCTTCAGCAGTAACCAAAATAAAAAATATTGCCATCCCAAATACTGCCAACCAACAATAATCTTATATATATATATATATCATCATATATATATATATATATATATATACATTTCATAATTTTCATAATTAACACCATCTACCTCAGGGTAAAGATGATGGACATAAATCACTCAGACCCAGGTTTAACATTACACAATTGCCCCCAAGATACTGTAAGGCTGCATTACTGCTGTGCACATTACTGAGAGCTATCCAGTCTACTTGTACATTGTTCAATAAGTGCATTGTCAACCAACGGAGTGATATCCAGATCATGACCTGGAGGTGATGGGTACGAATTTCAAATATCCGAACCACAGCATCCCAGACCCCAGAAGCACGGTGGCGCAGCGTTAGAGTTGCTGCCTTACAGCGCCAGATACCCGGGTTCGATCCTGACTATGGGTGCTTGTCTGTACGGAGTCTGTACGTTCTCCCCATGACCCGTGTGGGTTTTCACCGAGATCTTCGGTTTCTTCCCACACACCAAAGACATACAGGTTCGTAGGCTAATTGGCTTGGTACGAAATTAAAATTGTCCCTAGTGTGTGCAGGGTAGTGTTAATGCACAGGGATCGCTGGTCGGTGTGGACACAGTGGGTCGAAGGGCACTGTTACTCTAAACTAAACTAAACTAAATTTCTGCTTCATTTGTGCCACAATATCATACTTGTTGATATGTTGCGTTGGTATTTTGTGCGGCTGCATTTTAAAACTATAACTGGATCTGGAGCCTCAGCATTTTGAATAACATACACAAATTAGTGTGTGCTTATTTACATTAATCGGCAATGTTAATGGGCCTTGATTTTTTTATGTAACAGTATGGTTCGTTCTTGTCTATCAGCTTTACCATATGGAAACTTCCCAGTATAGTTCACAGAAACACTCTCAGTAAATAACCAGTGCCAAAATCAAAGAGACTTGCGGATAGAATGAGCAACAATTCAGTTCAAAAGGGAAGCTCTGATAAGCATCTTTTAGAAGAGGACTCCTTCAGAGAGAGAATTCCACGGCATTGACTGTAAACAGCTGGCAACACAGCTGCCAACTTCAGGGGTAACAAACAGGAAGTAGACACGGATTCGGAGAGGAATGCAGACAAAATACAGGCTAGACATCTGACTTCCCAAGGTGGCACTCACTCAGTCCTGAGCTAAAATTCCTTTTTAAATTTTATTATTGCCTGTAAATTTATCATATGTGATCGGACTTTGCTGGTTTTACCTTGCATGAAACGTTATTCCTTTATCAGGTATCTGTACACTTGTAAATATATTGATTGTAATCATGTATTGTCTTTCTGCTGCCTGGTTAGCACGCAACAAAAAGCTTTTCACTCTACCTCAGTACAGGAGACAACTGAACTGAAACTGAAACTGAACTGATGTTCAAGTTCAAGTTCAAGTGAGTTTATTGTCATGTGTCCCTGTATAGGACAATGGAATTCTTGCTTTGCTTAAGCACACAGAAAAATAGTAGGCATTTACTACAAAACAGATAAATGTGTCCATATACCATTATATAAATATATACACACATGAATAAATAAACTGGTAAAGTGCAAATAACAGAAAGTGGTTGTTAATAATCAGAGTTTTGTCCGAGCCAGGTTTAATAGCCTGATGGCTGAGGGGAAGTAGCTATTCCTGAACCTGGTTGTTGCAGTCTTCAGGCTCCTGTACCTTCTACCTGAAGGTAGCAGGGAGATGAGTGTGTGGCCAGGATGGTGTGGGTCTTTGATGATACTGCCAAGCTTTTTGAGGCAGCGACTGTGATAAATCCCCTCGATGGAAGGAAGGTCAGAGCCGATGATGGACTGGGCAGTGTTTACTACTTTTTGTAGACTTTTCCTCTCCAGGGCGCTCAAATTGCCGAACCAAGCCACGATGCAACCGGTCAGCATGCTCTCGACTGTGCACCTGTAGAAGTTAGAGAGAGTCTTCCTTGACAATCCGACTCTCCGTAATTTTCTCAGGAAGCAGAGGCGCTGATGTGCTTTTTTGATAATTGTGTTCTCGAACCAGGAAAGATCTTCAGAGATGTGCACGCCCAGGTATTTGAAGTTCTTGACCCTTTCAACCATCGACCCGTTTATATAAATGGGGCTGTGGGTCCCCCTCCTACTCCTTCCAAAGTCCACAATCAGTTCCTTGGTTTTGCTGGTGTTGAGGGCCAGGTTATTGCGCTGGCACCATATGGACAGTTGCTCGATCTCTCTTCTGTACTCTGACTCATCCCCATCAGTGATACGCCCCACAACAGTGGTGTCGTCAGCGAACTTGATGATGGAGTTCGCACTGTGGTACGCTACGCAGTCATGGGTATAGAGTGAGTACAGCAGGGGGCTGAGCACGCAGCCTTGAGGTGCTCCCATGCTGATTGTTATCGAGGCTGACACATTTCCACCAATACGAACAGACTGTGGTCTGTCGTCGAGGAAGTCGAGGATCCAGTTGCAGAGGGATGCACAGAGACCCAGTTCTGTGAGTTTGGTAACCAGTTTGGAAGGGATGATTGTGTTAAATGCCGACCTGTAATCAATGAATAACAGCCTGACATATGAGTTTTTGTCGTCCAAGTGATCCAGTGCGGAGTGGAGGGCCAGCGAGATCGTGACAGAGAAGGAAGGCATTTTGGCCCATCAAGCCTATTCTGACAGAGATCAACTCAAGTCCTCCTACTAATTTTTGCTGCAACCCCCTATCTTTCCTTTATGCCTATCAAGGTTCAACCACTCGACCACACTTAGGCTGTGTACAGTGACCACAATGTATTGGGAAGTGAAAGGGAACTGGTTAATTGGCCCCAAGTGCAAGGTAGAATCTGTGAGGTGTTGACAGCAATATTGGCGTGCATGGGGGAAGAGTGGGAAAAACATTGGGATTGCTATAAAATTGGTTTAAATAGGTGTTGATGTTTTGATGAGGTTTGTGCTAACTCCATGGCTTCTAAACAAAGGAGAGTCCAGAACCAGGGGCCTCAGTTTAAGAATAAGGGGTAGGCCATTTAGAACGGAGATGAGGAAAAACTTTTTTACAGAGAGAGTTGTGAATCTGTGGAATTCTCTGCCTCAAGCAGTGGAGGCCAATTCTCTGGAGGCTTTCAAGTGAGAGTTAGATAGAGCTCTTAAAGATAGAGGAGTGAATGGATATGGGGAGAAGGCAGGAATGGGGTACTGATTGTGGATGATCAGCCATGATCACAGTGAATGGCGATGTTGGCTCAAAGGGACGCATAGCCTACTCCTGCACCCATTGCCTATTGTCTATTGTCTATTGAGTAGCCAGCAGATATTGGAGCATATAGCTCTTGGAGCAGAGCAGGGCTCAAGAGGTGAGAAATCCTGTGCCAAGCAGGACAAGTTGCTTGGAGAAGGAGGAGATGGGAGGAAGCCATGCAAAGCCCGTGTTCAGCCCTGTCCCACTGTACAAGTTCATTCAAGAGTTCTTCCGAGTTTGCCCTTTGAATTCGGAGATTTACGGTAATGGCCGCTCGTGGGTACTCGGGGCTCTCGTGGACTTTTCTCAACATGTTGAAAAATCTTCATGAGTCTTCCCGAACTTACCGCGTTTCCCGAGTACCTGCCGTTAGCATTACGAGCCGCTAAGAGACGTCCCAGAGCTCCGACGTACCTGCTACGTTAATTCTATGTGCTTACCACGAGTTTGATTTTTTTTAAACTCGGGAGAGCTCTTAAATTAACTCGTATAGTAGGACAGGGTTTTCAAAACGTTTGCGGAGATAAGAGGGTGATGATGCTTCAGTCAGGGTGCATCCAGCTGCATCCGTCCACCTGCTGTCTCCACTTCTACAAACGCAGAGTATTGCAAGGATCACATTGTAAGTGGCTGAGATGGACAATGTAATCCCTGGAAGGTGACAGTGGCAATGAACTTCAGTACACTAGACTCCTTTGCAGATTGGAACGGTTGTGTACAGATTACCGACGCTATCCTAGGAGAAGTAACTACATTTCATTCCTTCTTTAGTTTTAGATTTTTAGTTTAGAGATACAGTGCGGAAACATACCCTTTGGTCAACCCAGTCCACACCAACCAACACTACCCTACACACACTGCGGACAATTTTACTTATCTGTAAAATTTTACATATCTTGTTTATAACTCACCTTTACCTTTCCCGTGACTCTCAGTCTGAAGAATGGTCTCGACCCGAAACGTCACCCATTCCTTCTCTCCAGAGATGCTGGCGGCCCACTGAGTTACTCCAATATTTTGTGTCTATCACCAGACTGCAGGCACTGGCACAGACATCCAGCGCTAATGAATGATTGCTGAGGTCTGTGATGGAATGTGACTGCGATCATACCCGGGTCAAATCACGTCACTCTAGGAATTAGCCCGAGCGCTCCCAGTGTTCATTCACACTGGCACAGGGGGTCTGATCTAAGCACCAGCCACACATGGGATGGCATCACTGTGCCTGGGGCACCGCACCTGCTGTTGGTGCCCAACCCAAGTGACTATTTGCGTGCTCGCCACAGAAGCAGATCTCATAATTATAATCATAATTGTAATTTATTAACCAAGAATGTTTTGCAACATACGAGGAATTTGGATTGCCATTCAGTCATAACAAAAAAGCAACGACACACAATACATAAAAATGTGACATAAACATCCACCACAGAGGCTCCTCCACTTTCCTCACTGTGATGGAAGGCAATAAAGTCTTATCTTCTTTCCTCCTTTCCTTCTGCGGTCGGGGGAGTCGAACCATCCACAGCTGACGATCGAGCTCCCTCGTTAGGGTGGTCTAATCTCCCTCATTGGGGCGGTCGAATAAACTGCAGCTTGGACTTCCCGAAACCGGTCTCTCACCAGAGACTGCGGGCTCCACGATGAAATGAAATGAAATGAAATGAAAAAAAATGAAATGAAATGATTCAATTTATTGTCATTGTCAGTGTACAGTACAGAGACAACGAAATGCACTATGATGTTAAAGTTTTAGATTTTAGGTTTTAGACTCCACGATGTTAAAGTCCGCAGCTCCCGCAGGTTGGAGCACCAAAGGCCGACCCCTGGAAAAGGGATAGTCTGCTCCGAGATGGTCAGTCCGCAGGCTCCGCAGTTTTGGAGCTCTAGATGTCCCAAACAAGAGGCCACCAACTCCACGATGTTAGGCCGCAAGGCCAACAGAGATGCGATACGGAGAAAGTTGCATCTCCATCGAGGAAACAGACAAGAAAAGTCCCCCTGCCCCCCACATACAACAAACAAAAAACTCAAAATGGAAAAGACGAAGACAGACCGTTGGGCGAGGCAGCCATCGTGTGACGTCCCCAGCAAACCCATATTACAATCGCTTCACAAGCCTAAATCTCGATGCCTACAGCAACATTTAACTTTGATAAACGCTATTCCCTTATCATGTATCCGGTAGGCGGCGCGGCTCTGGCCAGCAGCGGCCTCTGCAGCCTGTCCGCGTTTTTATTATTTTTGTCTGTGTTTTTATGTAGTGTTTGTTATTTTATGTTGGGGGTGTGTGTGGGGGGGGGGTGGGGGTTGGGGTGGGAGGGGGGGGGGGGGGGGGGGAACTTTTTGAATCTCTCCCTGCTCTGGAGACCCGACCTTTTCTCGTCGGGTCTCAGTCGTCGTTGAGGCCGCAACGAGGAACGGCCTCCAACAGGAAGAGACCGGGGACTCAGGTGTCGACTCACCGTTGCCGGCGCGGAGCTGGCCGAGTCTGGAGCGGTGGAGGAGCGCTGCTGCTGCTGCTGCTGATGCTGCTGCTGCTGCTGCTGCTGCTGCTGCTGCTACCGGAGAGTCGGAGGCTCTCTACAGGTCTGTGGACGACGGCACCGGGAGCCCACGGCTCCCTGGGGGGAGACCGCTTTTTGGGGCTTCTGCGGCGGCGACTTCTCCCGCCCGAGTTGCGGGGTTGAAGAGCTCCTGGAGCGGGGCCTGACACCACTGCCCCGCGCGGCTGGAATGGCCGCGGACTCTGCGAGCGCACACCAGGGGCTCCAACATCAAGACCCGGTGTGCGACCTCGCACCACCCGGCGTGGCTTTAATGGCCGCGGGACAATCGCCATCACCAGCCGGGGGCTTTGACTTTGACTCTGACATCGGGGGGGGGGAGAGTGCAGTGGAGAGAGAAGTTTATTTGGCCTTCCATCACAGCTATGTGATGGATGTTTATGTTAAATGTAATTATGTTGTGTCTGGGTCTATTTGTGTGTAATGTATGGCTGCAGAAACGGCATTTCGTTTGGACCTCCAGGGGTCCAAATGACAATTAAATTGACTCTTGACTCTTGATGTATGTACATTGTAAGTGGCTCAATTGTCATCATGTATTGTCTTTCCACTGACTGGATAACACAGTAGCATGCAACAAAACCTTTTCACTGCACCTCGGTACACGTGACAATAAACTAAACTGGACTTTTCACACAAAAGGTGGTGGATGTCTGGAACAAGCTGCCAGAGGACGTAGTTGAGGCAACTTATATTTAATTAGTCAGTATTGATTCAATTAAAACTAAATACAAATTAATTAATTAATTAAATCAGTTAAATATCCTTTAAAGTAAATTTTACATTCAATTATTTTCTCTAATTACTTGTTTTTTTCCCAACTGCTACACATGTTGCTGGTGAATGGAGACATTTGGATACAGTGACAGTAACTTGGGAGCATCAGCTGTCAGAAAGGCCCCAGGTCAAATATCCCTATATCACCTTCTCTATCTATCATTTCCATTTCTCCTGAGTCTCATTTTGAAGAAGCATCTCGACCTTAAATGTCACCTATTCCTTTTCTCCAGAGATGCTGTCTGACCCATTGAGTTACTCCAGATTTTTATGTCTTCCATGTCAAATCCCTGGATCCCATCACCTGAAGCCTTGTTTCCTCTGGTAGCCCCCTCCGCACCACAGCTTATCACTGGCAGTCACAGAAGGTTGATGTGTCCATTGGGGAAAGCTGGCAGTGGGCTGAGCATGGAACAAGTCTTGTGTCAGGGAGTCATAGAACCTTACAGATTGGAAACAGGCCCTTCGGCCCTACTTGCCCACACCGGCCAACATGAATGATTGAATGAATACTTTATAGTCACATGTCTTCTCTGTGGATTGTCACCTTGTCGTGGTGGAGACGCGTGCAATCGCATGCAAGTGGGGCAGGCCCTTTAAGAGTCACATGTGACTCACCACAGTGAAATTCTTAGCTTGCAAACTCATACTTAAATTCTGGAAAAAGACAACAGTCCCTCCAGTGAAGATGTGGATTACAGAAATGATGGTCACACGACATCTAGAGGGAATTAGGTTTATCTTGAATGATAAACCAAAACAATTTTTAAAAATCTCCTTTTATTGAATTTCTTGAGCAACACGATAGTTGAACACAAATTCAAAATTAATCATAGGGCTGGGTGAGCGGGCACATGGGTGGGTCGATGGATATATCTCCTCTCTTTTCTTCTTTCTTTCTTTTTTCTCTCTCTTCTCTTTCTTCTCTTTTAAATTTAATGTTCTATTTGGAAAATGTTAAAATCGAAGCTGTTCGCAAACCTGTAAAATTGTCAAGTTTTTTTGTACAATTGCTTCCAATAAAATATATATATTTTAAATTTTTTTTAAAATTCTTTGCTTGCAATAGTCATCACATAAAGGGTGCCGATAAGTAAATAAGTAAGTAAAAGTAAGTAAGTAAGTAGGTTTATTGGCCAAGTATTCACATACAAGGAATTTGCCTTGATGCTCCGCCCACAAGTAACAACATGACATACAGTGACAGTTACGAATGAAGTTACAAAGTATCCTGCGCCAGGTCCACTTTCGTTCCCCCCCCTTCGTCCCGGCAGTCCCCCCCTTTGTTCTTCCCCCTCCCTCACCGTGGTCCCCCCATGCCGGGTCCTCCATTGTTCATGGCCCATCTACACTAGTCCCACCTGCCTGCATTTGGCCCATATCCCTTTAAACCTGTCCTGCCCATGTACCTGCCTAAATGTTTCTTAAACATTGCGATAATACCTGCCCCAACTACCTTCTCCGGCAACTCAATCCATACACCTACCACCCTTTGCGTGAAGAAGTTAACCCTCGTTCCTATTAAAAGCCCTGTTCCACTGTACGAGATCATTCAAAGAGTTCTGCTGAGTTTGCCCTGATTCGAACTCAGAGATTTACGGTAATGGCCGCTTGTCTGTACTCGGGGCTCTCGTGGACATTTTTCAACATGTTGAAAAATCTTCACAAGCTTACCTGCCGTTAGCGAGTCTTCCCGAGTACCTGTCGTTAGTGTTACGAGACCTCCCGTGCTCCGACATACCCGCTACGTTCATTCTCCGTGCTTACCACGAGTTTGATTTTTTTTCTAACTCGGGAAAGCTCTTGAATGAACTTGCATCGTGGGGCAGGACCATTACTCTCCCCCTCTCCCCCTCTCCCCCCCCACCTTAGTGGAATCCAATGCCATCCAGTGATGCAGTTGTTTTATGAAAATGTCACCGATCAGCGCATGGAACCCAATCCTGTTAACTCTTCTTTGAATATTTGCTCCCCACTGGCTTTCACTCATACCCACTCTTCCAATTTCCCTGTGGTCCCAAACCACCTCCACTGCCCCACCCCATCCCGCCCCCCTTTTTAATTCCAGCTCTGGTATTTGTGATCTGGCCAATCGATTCTGCAATAACTTAAATTTACCCTCACTCCACTCCCTCCCAGTTATGTGTCACTTGGCACCATTCCACTACTTCTTTGAAACCAATTGCTGGACACCACAATACCACCACACCAATTCCAATCAGGCTTCCAACAGGTTCTTCTCTCCCAGTCCTTTTCTAGGACTACGGTTCATATGAATATGTCCAGGAAGCAATAGCAGGTGATTGATACACCATACAATTAGCCTATAACAACTTTCTAATAACTCTTACCAATTTCAAGCCAATGTTGGCTTCATTCTAGGGTTGCCCCTGAACCATTTGCATTGGAATAATCCCTGCCAATGGATGGGTAACTTCTGGATAACGTCGATCTGATGAAGGTGTAGTTCATCACAAGATGAGATTCCACATGAGGTCCTGAAAATTAGTCAAGGCAATCCCCTATCCTCAGAGTGGCATGGTGGCGCAGCGGTAAAGTTGCTGCCTTACAGCGCTTTGAACGCCAGAGACCCGGGTTCAATCCTGGCTACGGGTGCTGTCTATACGGAGTTTGTACGTTCTCCCCGTGACTTACATGGGGGTTTTCTCTGAGAACTTTGGTTTCTTCCCACACTCCAAAGATGCACAGGTTTTATAAGTTAATTGGCTTGGTATAAATGTAAATTGTCCCTAGTATGTGTAGGATTGTGGTAATGTGCGGGGATCGCTGGCCAGCGCGGATTCGGTGTGGTAAGGGCCTGTTTCTGCGCTGTCTCTAAAAAACTAAAACCAAAATAGATGATTTAAATGGTGTCCAAACAAAGATTATTGATGCTTTAATTATCAATGGATGTTGCTGATAACATCAATGATAAATATTATCGAGGAGAAACATATGAGAGAAGTAATTGCTCATTTATGAAATGGTGGTTTCTGAGCTATGCAGTTCATGGATTGTCTTCTGAAGAACACAAAAGGTCCAGGTTGGAAATGAAAGAAGGTAAATTCACTTTGAGGCCATTGCCATCGCTCTACCAATCTGCAGTTTAATTCCAAATAGCAAATATGGATCCAATGTTATGACCCATCCTTACACATAGTTTACAGAGCAGAATAATTCACACCATACAATAATAACCAGCAATGTAATCACTAATATGTCACTTTACTGATATGACCATCATTTGGCCCTACAAGAGTTAAAATGGTGCTGGAAATATCCAAATTCAAGTAATCAAACACAGCATTGGAACTGATATGGTCTCTCTTTTAGAGATGGGTCACTGGCAACATGAGATGTTGTAAATTTAGAGGCAAATTTGCTTCAATGTGTTTAAATTCTTAGTTTTACTTCGGAGTCACGTGAGTGACTACGTGAAGAGCCCGCTCAGCACGCATGCGCGGCATTACGTTCAGCAGTGCAACAGCAGCCACAGCGGGAGTCAGGCGCTCCCGCTGCAGTTTAAAAAGACGGACCGTCAGTAGGAGCTGAAACTGCAGCGGATCCTCAGGCTCCTGATGTCAGCCATCACATCATTTGCTCGTTCTGTGGACAATACGGAGATGACCACTAACCAACAAGACACTCTCGCTCTGTTGTGCAACACGCAGTTCGAGATAAATAACCTCCGTAAAGAAATCATAAGACCTGCCCTAAATCCAAAATTCACGGGGTTGTGCAAAACCCCAGCCACTGAGCCAGACACACTGCTCTTTGGCAAAGACCTCACGAAAAAAGTAAAAGATATGGAAGAGGCCTCTAAAACTTTCGGTCTCATGAGGGCAGGCCCCGGGACGAGCAAACCCAAAACAACAATACCCAAGCGGCAGCACCCCATCGCGTCCACCAGTCGACGTCTACCATATGGGACTGGTGAAAGCTCGGGGTCCGCATTTTATCACCGGAAGTCTTTTTTAGACCAAGGCCCAGAGCGGACCCCATGGAAAATGCGCCACCCCCCAACATCACCGCCACGTCAGACAACGCGCAAGACTCGCTGGTCTGGGAAGAGACAGAAGAAACACCCATAACCATGGAGGTAGGTGGGTCTGGTTCCTACCAGCATATAGAAAGTAGGGGCTCAATACTAACAGGGGGGAGATTACACCTGTTTAATGGAGCATGGGAGTCTATCACGAGTGACAAGTATATACTCAATAGCATTAGTGGATACAAAATACAATTTATACTAGAAAAATTGCCACCAGTTCAACATTCACCCCAGAGGGTTTTTTCCCTCTCAGTTAAAGAAAAACGAGAGGGACAAGCTGAACTGGTGAGACTAATCACAAAGGGTATCATTGAAAAAACAAAACGTGAACCCTTGGAATTTGTATCAAATATATTCACTAAAACCAAAAAAGATGGTGGATGTTGCATCATCATTGACTTAACTTCACTAAATATGTTTGTTAAGTATGTACATTTCAAAATGGAAACGTTTGTTACTGCCAGACAATTAATTTCCAAAGGATACTTCATTGACCTCAAAGATGCTTACTATTCAGTACCCATTTACAAGGATCATAGCAGATACCTGAAATTTACCTGGATAGGGCAGCGATGGCAGTTTAAAGCGTTACCCAATGGGTTAATATCAGCCCCAAGATTATTCACCAAGATACTAAAACCAGCCCTGGCAATTTTAAGAAGACAAAAACATATTGTCATGGCATATCTTGATGATATCTTAATAGTAGGCAAGACCATGGAATTGGCTATATCAACTGTGTTAGCTACCAAACAGTTGTTCGAAACCCTGGGATTTGTCTTACATCCAGATAATTCTAAGTTGAAGCCATCCACAACCATGGACTGCTTGGGCTTCACAATTAACTCAGTCCACATGTCTGTAACTTTGCCAAGAGACAAAACAATTGAATTGGCACAATCATGCAACAATTTAATGGTCAACGAGCGACCAACTATTCGACAAGTAGCAAGAGTAATTGGGAAAATGGTAGCAGCATTTCCGGCTGCACAATTCGGACCTTTGCACTATCAAATCTTACAAAGAGCAAAGGTACAGACACTAAAATGACATACAGGTCATTATGATCGTGTCATGATATTACCCACTGAAGCAATATCAGAACTACAGTGGTGGGCAGAAAACGTTTGGCATACTTTCAACCCTATCATCATCATTAACCCTACTTTAGTAATCCAAACAGATGCCAGTGCTCAAGGCTGGGGAGCGACTAACTCCATATCCAGCACAGGTGGTAGATGGACTAAACCAGAGTCATCATTATTACTTACACTGGGCATTGACTATCTAGAGATGTTGGGTGCCTTTTATGGTTTAAAAGCATATGCATCAAATATGCATCACTTGCATGTACGGTTACAAATAGACAATACTATGGTGGTAACTTACATTACCCATATGGGCGGCATAAAATCGATATCATGCGACATATTTGGCGATCAGCAACTTACATGCCAGGTAAGCTAAATACAGCGGCAGACACCAGGTCACGCATATTTAATGACAACACCGAATGGATGTTAAACCCCAAAGTATTTGCAAAAATTATCAAGCAATATGGCACGCCAGATATCGACTTATTTGCATCAAGACTAAATCACCAGGTACCTATGTATGTCGCTTGGGAACCAGACCCTGAGGCAGCAGCGGTAGATGCGTTCGCGCTGGATTGGGGAAATTTCTTCTTCTATGCATTTCCTCCCTTCTGCCTCATCAGTCGGGTACTACGCAAAATACAAATGGACTCTGCTTCAGGTATTTGATAGTACCCGACTGGCCTACACAGCCATGGTTCCCATTACTCCATGACATGGTTGTTGAAACCCGGATGATATTTCCCAGTGACCCAGAGTTATTAACACACCCAGTGTCGGGCATAAGCCACCCGTGCCATGAAAAAATCAAACTCCTGGGTTGCAGATTCTGAAAAGACCGTTACTGGGACTGGGATTGTCAGAACAAACCGTCGACACCATGTCAGCATCCCTCCGAACATCCACTAAAAAACAGCACTTGGCCAGCATTAAAAAATGGGAGAAGTACTGCTTGGATACAGGGACCACCTACTCAACCGCTATAGTGACCAACCTACTGGAATTCCTGGCGAACCTTCACCACAATGAAGGACTCAGCTACAGAGCCATCAACACAGCTAGAAGTGCTCTGTCTGCCTATTTAAAACAAGCACCAGGACAACAGGCCATGGGGTCCCACCCGCAGGTGGTCAAATTAATGAAGGGTATTTACAACTCTAACCCCCCTAGACCAAGGTACACCATATATGGGATGTCAGTGTGGTCCTGACATACCTCAGGGGATGGCCACCAGCCAGATCCCACAACCTGGAACATTCAACACTCAAAACGCTCATGTTGATGGCATTTGTATCCGCACAGAAGGTCCAGTCACTACAACTATTGTGACTGGACAACATGATTACAGCTCCAGACCAGATCTCTTTCATTATCCAGGGACTGATCAAACAGAGCAGACCAGGAACACCTAATCCAGTCGTGGAATTCCGGGCTTACCCGCCAGAACCACGGTTATGTTATGTGCCATGACCCACCTGCTGTCCTATATAGACACAACTAAAAATATTCGAGGGAGTGAAAAAGCCTTGTGGGTCAGTCATAAAAAACCTTATGGTCGGGTGACGAGCCAAACCATATCGAGATGGCTCAAGCAGGTACTAAAAGCTGCCGGGATTGACACTAACATGTACAAATCTCACTCCACCAGGGCAGCATCCACATCAACGGCCAAAAGAATGGACGTGCCGATAGACCACATCCTGGCTACAGCAGGATGGTCGAGGGAAACAACGTTCAGAACTTTTTATAACAAGCCGTTGGCAAAACCTGTTTTATTTGCAGAAAAGATTTTACAGACTGCAAATATTTAATTTAAGCCCGGGGGAGCAATTTAATTTTTGTTGTTATTGTTAATAAATACCGTTTTGTTTTTCTACAAACAGATTCATTGGTTGATTACGATAACACACTTCCTCCCTCAAGGACTTCGGCAGTGAGTGAAGTAATAACTGTTACACGGTTTGAAATCACAGAGCTTTAAAATCTTCATGTAGTCACTCACGTGACTCCGAAGTATAATAGTAAGATTAAACGAGAACTTAGCAGCTTGACGTCTGATCTGTATTTTATGAGGAGTTACGATGAGGGATTACGTACCCTCCGCTCCCACCCCCAATAATATGTGTCAAACTGATAACTGATGTCTCCTTTTCTTTACTATGTTTATTTCAATAATTGTGTCTATCTGTGATTCCACACCGCTGCTTTGAAGTATGCCGCGCATGCGTGCTGAGCGGGCTCTTCACTTATCCTCATTGTAACTCCTCATAACATACAGATCAAACTTCAAACTGGTAAGTTCTCGTTTAATCTTACTATTTTAGTTTTGTTTAGTGATACAGCACGGAAACAGGCCCTTCAGCCCAGCGTGTCCGTACCGACCAATGATACCCGCACACTAACATTATCCAACACACACTAGGAATGATTTACAAATTTACCAAAGCCAATTAACCTACAAACCTGCACTTCTTTGGAGTGTGGGAGGAAACCAGAACACCCAGAGAAAAATCCATACAGGCAGTATCCATAGACAGGATCAAACCCGGGTCTCTGGTGCTATAAGGCAGCAACTCTACCCACTGCACCATCATGCCGCCCTGCTCTGTTTAAAAAAAATCTTAAATCAATGTACTATGTCATCAACTTTAGTCAGCTGTTCAAAAAGATCGAGAAAGCGAGATCAAACTACACAATTCAACCATAAACAATACAATTGTTCACTTATTGATTGAAAGATCCCTTTTGAATTGGGTTGTTGGTTATTAAACTCTAACTGGCAATTATTTCCGGCCCATTTAAGTAAGTTGTAGCTTTCAAATCAAAACAGCAGCTTGAAACAGTCAGATAAATGGCACATAAAACACATTACTATATATAACAATATATTAACTTAAGGGAATATGAAATTGGTAGAGAGATTGCGAGCACAGTCATTTTCTGAGGAAATGTGTGGCATAATTTTTATTGCAAATATCTGATTAGTTTATATATCTTTAAAGTAATATTGTACAAGTCTAAAGTCTGAAACATGATCTGATATTAAAATCTTGTTCGGGTTTTCATGGATGTGTGATAGATTCAGTGGAGGAGGTATTTGGGGAATTGAATGGCTGATGTGATTAAAATAAAGTTTTGCTCTTTGCAGTTCTGAGCATGCAAGCAACAAGTTTCTAGGTAAATGGGGTAGAGCTAAATAATTCTAGGAATGCACACCACTTAGATTCACCTTTGAAAGGTCTGTATATTTACCACCAATTTACTACCTTACACTAAACGTTATTCCCTTATCATGTATCTACACACTGTAAATGGCTGGATTGTAATCATGTATTGTCTTGCTGTTGACTGGATAGCACACAACAAAAGCTTTTCACTATGCCTGTACGAGACAATAAACTAAACTGAACCTGAACCTGAAATTGTAACTATAATTTTTAAGGCTTCCTATATTTTTGAAATCCTCTATCTGCTATAGTGCCTTCAGTTTAAAGCCATGTTCACTTTAAACAATGACCTATAGCACCTTACAATACCTCAGGATGAAGCGGGAATTGTCCACATGAGGGCAGGTGCTTCATAACTCTCCAGTCCCTGATCTGGAATGGGTCTTGGTCTCCATACATTGGACAGGGGAATGTTGATTTTCAATTTCCAGTATTGAAATGTGAATTTCTTCAAACTACTTAGGGCGGCACAATGGCGTAGTGGTAGAACCCCTGCCTTATAGCGCCAGAGACCAGGGTGTTTGTCTGTATGTTGGGTGCTTGTCCATACATTCTCCCCGTGACCTGCGTGGGTTTTCTTCGAGATCCTCGGTTTCCTCCCACACTCCAAAGAACAGGGTTGTAGGTTAATTGGCTTGGTATAAATGTAAAAAATGTCCTTAGTGTGTGTTGGGTAGTGTCAGTGTGTGGGGATCGCTGGCTGGTGTGGATTTGGTGGGTCGAAGGGACTGTTTCCACGCTGTTGAAGTTCAAGTTCAAGTTCAAGTTCAAGTGCGTTTATTGTCATGTGTCTCTGTATAGGACAATGAAATTCTTGTTTTGCTTCAGCACACAGAACATAGTAGGCATTTACTACAAAACAGATAAGTGTGTCCATATACCATAATATGAATATATACACACATGAATAAATAAAATGATGTAGTGCAAATAACAGATAATGGGTTATTAATAATCAGAGTTTTGTCCGAGCCAGGTTTAATAGCCTGATGGCTGTGGGGAAGTAGCTATTCCTGAACCTGGTTGTTGCAGTCTTCAGGCTCCTGTACCTTCTACCTGAAGGTAGCAGGGAGATGAGTGTGTGGCCAGGATGGTGTGGGTGTTTGATGATACTGACAGCCTTTTTGAGGCAGCGACTGCGATAAATCCCCTCGATGGAAGGAAGGTCAGAGCCGATGATGGGCTGGGCAGTGTTTACTACTTTTTGTAGTCGTTTCCTCTCCAGGGCGCTCAAGTTGCCAAACCAAGCCACGATACAATCGGTCAGCATGGTCTCTACTGTGCATCTGTAGAAATTAGAGAGAGTCCTCCTTGACAAACCGACTCTCCGTAATCTTCTCTGTATCATTAAGACTGTGATATTTATTTATTCTAAGGATCAGTATCGGCTTGGCACAGTGGCGTAATGCTAGAATTGCTGCCTTATAGCGCTTACAGTGCCAGGGACCCGGGATTGATCCTAACTCTGGGTGATGTCTGTATGGAGTTTGTTTGTTCTCTCTGTGACTGCATGGGTTTTCTCTGGGTGCTCCATCTACACCTTACTTTGCCTCAGCAAGGCTGCCAGCATAATCAAGGACCAGTCTCACCCCAGTTACTCCCTATTCTCCTCTCTCCCATCAGGTAGGAGATACAAATGTTTGAAAACACATACCTCCAAATTCAGGAA